>NW_027592841.1:0-10000 GCF_964213995.1 Mustelus asterias
GCATGGCCAATCCACCTAACCTACACATCTTTGGACACTAAGGGACAATTTAGCATGGCCAATCCACCTAACCTACACATCTTTGGACACTAAGGGGCAATTTAGCACGGCCAATCCACCTAACCTACACATCTTTGGACACTAAGGGGCAATTTAGCACGGCCAATCCACCTAACCTACACATCTTTGGACACTAAGGGGCAATTTAGCATGGCCAATCCACCTAACCTACACATCTTTGGACACTAAGGGACAATTTAGCATGGCCAATCCACCCTAACCTGCACATCTTTGGACACTAAGGGACAATTTAGCATGGCCAATCCACCCTAACCTGCACATCTTTGGACACTAAGGGACAATTTAGCATGGCCAATCCACCCAACCTGCACATCTTTGGACACTAAGGGACACGTTAGCACGGCCAATCTGCCATTGGCCACTTCCCTCCTCCCAATCTCAATGGCAATTGGTCAGTTCCTGACTCTTGACCTCTCACCTGCTGCTGGTACATGACCTCATATCCCATAATGCCACGTCCATGGGGCTCTGTTGGTTGCCAGGCAACGGAGAGGCTGCTCTCCTCCCGATGGACAACGGTCACCCCGGTAACGGGCGGGGGGGCTGAGGGAGAAAGAGAGAAAATATCACTGGCAACGGAGGAATGGAGAGAGAGGGAGAGAGAGAGAGGGGGGGGGGGAGGGGCGGGGAGGGAGAGAGAGAGAGAGAGAGAGAGAGTGGGGTGAGGGAGAGAGAGAGAGAGAGAGAGAGAGTGGGGTGAGGGAGAGAGAGAGGGGGGGGGCGGGGAGAGAGAGAGAGAGACGGGGAGAGAGGGAGAGAGAGAGAGAGAGAGAGAGAGAGGCGGGGGGAGGGAGAGAGAGAGGGAGAGAGAGAGGCGGGGGGAGGGAGAGAGAGAGGGAGAGAGAGGGGGGGAGGGGGAGGGGCGAGGAGAGAGAGAGAGAGAGAGAGAGAGAGGCGGGGGGAGGGAGAGAGAGAGGGAGAGAGAGAGGGGGGAGGGGCGAGGAGAGAGAGAGAGAGAGAGACAGGGGGAGAGAGGGAGAGAGAGAGAGACGGGGAGAGAGGGAGAGAGAGAGGGAGAGAGAGAGAGACAGAGGGGTGGGGAGGGAGAGAGAGAGAGAGGCAGAGAGAGAAAGAGAGAGAGAAGCGGGGGGGGGGGGGGAGAGAGAGAGAGAGGCAGGGGGAGAGAGAGAGAGAGGGAGACAGAGAGGGAGAAAGAGAGAGAGAGGGAGGGAGGGAGACGGGGGAGAGAACAAGACAGAGTGGGAGATGTCCTGGATGACCAGTTGGGGACAGACTGGCGTGAGTGTCAGGGGGAGAGAGGGAGGGGGAGGGGGAGGGGGAGGGGAGGAGAGGGGGGGAGATGGGGGGGAGGGGGGGGAGAGGGGGGGAGAGGGGGGGAGGGAGGGAGAGGGGGGGAGGGAGGGGGAGGGGGGGAGGGAGGGGGGGGAGAGGGGAGGAGAGGGGGGGAGGGGGAGGGGGGAGAGGGGGGAGGGGGGAGAGAGGGGGGGAGAGGGGGGGAGGGAGGGGGAGGGAGGGGGAGGGAGGGAGAGGGAGGGAGGGAGGGGGAGGGGGGAGGGGGGGGGGAGACGGGGGGAGGGAGGGGGAGGGAGGGAGAGGGGGGAGGGAGGGGGAGGGAGAGGGGGGGAGGGAGGGGGAGGGGGGGAGGGAGGGGGGGAAGGGAGGGGGGAAGGGAGGGGGGGAAGGGAGGGGGGGAAGGGAGGGGGGAAGCGGGGGAAGGGGGGAAGTGGGGGGAGGGGGGACGGGGGGAAGGGGGGGGGAGGGGGAGGCCAAGGGGGGAGATGTTGGCTGCAGATTCACTCACCCCCCGCACCCTCGGAGGTGGTCACTCGGACGGGCAGTGACCTCCCTCGCTCCCGCCCGGCCTTGCCTGCCTGAGCCGACACTCCGTTGAGAGCAGTGACCGTGAAGGTGTAGTTGGAGGAAGGCTGGAGGCCTTCGACATCCAGCCAGGGATCGAGAAGCCCCCACCAGGCGGGCTGCGCACTCAGATCATCCACACAGGGATCGCAGCTCGCCGAGTCCCAGCTACACCTCTCGCAGCTCACAGTATAACTCAGGTCGGCCCTCCCTCCAGAATCCAGGGGTGTCCGCCAGGAGAGGGTGACCTTAGAACCCAGGAGCAGTGCACTGACATTCTGTGGGGCAGTCGGGGGACCTGGGGGAGAGACAGAGAGAGGGAGAGAGAGAGAGAGCAATTAGACAGAATATATACAGACAACTGACGGACTGAGGCTCTGTTCCCATCAAACACTCCCAGGACAGGTACAGCACGGGGTTAGATACAGAGTAAAGCTCCCTCTACACTGTCCCCATCAAACACTCCCAGGACAGGGACAGCACGGGGTTAGATACAGAGTAAAGCTCCCTCTACACTGTCCCCATCAAACACTCCCAGGACAGGGACAGCACGGGGTTAGATACAGAGTAAAGCTCCCTCTACACTGTCCCCCATCAAACACTCCCAGGACAGGTACAGCGCGGGGTTAGATACAGAGTAAAGCTCCCTCTACACTGTCCCCATCAAACACTCCCAGGACAGGTACAGCACGGCGTTAGATACAGAGTAAAGCTCCCTCTACACTGTTCCCATCAAACACTCCCAGGACAGGTACAGCACGGGGTTAGATACAGAGTAAAGCTCCCTCTACACTGTCCCCCATCAAACACTCCCAGGACAGGTACAGCACGGGGTTAGATACAGAGTAAAGCTCCCTCTACACTGTTCCCATCAAACACTCCCAGGACAGGTACAGCACGGGGTTAGATACAGAGTAAAGCTCCCTCTACGCTGTCCCCCATCAAACACTCCCAGGACAGGTACAGCACGGGGTTAGATACAGAGTAAAGCTCCCTCTACACTGTCCCCATCAAACACTCCCAGGACAGGTACAGCACGGGGTTAGATACAGAGTAAAGCTCCCTCTACACTGTCCCCCATCAAACACTCCCAGGACAGGTACAGCACGGGGTTAGATACAGAGTAAAGCTCCCTCTACACTGTCCCCATCAAACACTCCCAGGACAGGTACAGCACGGGGTTAGATACAGAGTAAAGCTCCCTCTACACTGTCCCCCATCAAACACTCCCAGGACAGGTACAGCACGGGGTTAGATACAGAGTAAAGCTCCCTCTACACTGTCCCCATCAAACACTCCCGGGACAGGGACAGCACGGGGTTAGATACAGAGTAAAGCTCCCTCTACACTGTCCCCCATCAAACACTCCCAGGACAGGTACAGCACGGGGTTAGATACAGAGTAAAGCTCCCTCTACACTGTCCCCCCATCAAACACTCCCAGGACAGGTACAGCACGGGGTTAGATACAGAGTAAAGCTCCCTCTACACTGTCCCCCCATCAAACACTCCCAGGACAGGTACAGCACGGGGTTAGATACAGAGTAAAGCTCCCTCTACACTGTCCCCCATCAAACACTCCCAGGACAGGTACAGCACGGGGTTAGATACAGAGTAAAGCTCCCTCTACACTGTCCCCCCATCAAACACTCCCAGGACAGGTACAGCACGGGGTTAGATACAGAGTAAAGCTCCCTCTACACTGTCCCCATCAAACACTCCCAGGACAGGTACAGCACGTGGTTAGATACGGAGTAAAGCTCCCTCTACACTGTCCCCCATCAAACACTCCCAGGACAGGTACAGCACGGGGTTAGATACAGAGTAAAGCTCCCTCTACACTGTCCCCCCCATCAAACACTCCCAGGACAGGTACAACACGGGGTTAGATACAGAGTAAAGCTCCCTCTACACTGTCCCCCCCATCAAACACTCCCAGGACAGGTACAACACGGGGTTAGATACAGAGTAAAGCTCCCCCTACACTGTCCCCATCAAACACTCCCAGGACAGGTACAGCACGGGGTTAGATACAGAGTAAAGCTCCCTCTACACTGTCCCCGATCAAACACTCCCAGGACAGGTACAGCACGGGGTTAGATACAGAGTAAAGCTCCCTCTACACTGTCCCCCATCAAACACTCCCAGGACAGGTACAGCACGGGGTTAGATACAGAGTAAAGCTCCCTCTACACTGTCCCCCATCAAACACTCCCAGGACAGGTACAACACGGGGTTAGATACAGAGTAAAGCTCCCTCTACACTGTCCCCCCATCAAACACTCCCAGGACAGGTACAGCACGGGGTTAGATACAGAGTAAAGCTCCCTCTACACTGTCCCCCCCATCAAACACTCCCAGGACAGGTACAACACGGGGTTAGATACAGAGTAAAGCTCCCTCTACACTGTCCCCCATCAAACACTCCCAGGACAGGTACAGCACGGGGTTAGATACAGAGTAAAGCTCCCTCTACACTGTCCCCCATCAAACACTCCCAGGACAGGTACAGCACGGGGTTAGATACAGAGTAAAGCTCCCTCTACACTGTCCCCCATCAAACACTCCCAGGACAGGTACAGTACGGGGTTAGATACAGAGTAAAGCTCCCTCTACACTGTCCCCATCAAACACTCCCAGGACAGGTACAGCACGGGGTTAGATACAGAGTAAAGCTCCCTCTCCCCTCACTCACTGGTACAGGGTTGTCCCAGTAGCTCCCCACTCCCTCTGTAGAAGTTCTGGTCACATGGGCAGGAGCCTGCCCCCTCCGCTTGGGTGTTGCTGTGCTGTGGACACTCAATGCATCGAGATTGGCCAATTGAATTCTTGTAGAACCCTACAGGGCAGGCTGCGGAGAGAGAGAGAGAGAGACAGAGATCAGGGAATGGGTGAAAAAAATAGCAAAGAGAATTACAGCACAGGAACAGGCCCTTCGGCCCTCCAAGCCTGCACCGACCATGCTGCCCCGACTTAACTCAAACCCCCTACCCTTCCGGGGACCGTATCCCTCTATTCCCATCCTATTCATGTACTTGTCAAGACGTCCCTTAAAACTCACTACCGTATCCGCTTCCACTCCCTCCCCCGGCAACGAGTTCCAGGCACCCACCACCCTCTGTGTAAAAAATCTGCCTCGTACATCTCCTTTAAACCTTGCCCCTCGCACCTTAAACCTGTGCCCCCTAGTAATGGACTCTTCCACCCTGGGGAAAAAGCTTCTGACTCTCCACTCTGTCCCTCATAATCTTGTAGACTTCTATCAGGTCTCCCCTCAACCTCCGTCGCTCCAGTGAGAACAAACCAAGTTTCTCCAACCTCTCCTCATAGCTAATGCCCTCCATCCCAGGCAACATTCTGGTAAATCTTTTCTGTAACCCTCTCCAAAGCCTCCACATCCTTCTGGTAGTGCGGCGACCAGAATTGAACACTATATTCCAAGTGCGGCCTAACTAAGGTTCTATAAAGCTGCAACATGACTTGCCAATTTTTAAACTCAATACCCCGGTCGATGAAGGCAAGCATGCCGTATGTCTTCTTGACTACCTTCTCCACCTGCGTTGCCACTTTCAGTGACCTGTGTACCTGTACACCCAGATCCCTCTGCCTGAAGTACAGAGGGATCTGGGTGTTCGAGTGCATGAATCATAAAAAGCTCAAACCAGTTCCAACAAGTCGTCCAGAAGGCAAATGGTATTTAGCCTTTAACGTAACGGGGTTGGAGCTTACGAATATGGAGGTTTTGTCACAATTGTAGTTTAGTTTATTTCTGTGAGAGAGAGAGAGAATGTGTTTGTGTGTGTGTGTAAAGTTTAAAGTTTATTTATTAGTGTCACAAGTCGGCTTACATTAACACTGCAATGAAGTTACTGTGAAAATCCGCTGGTCGCCACATTCTGGCGCCTGTTCGGGTAACACTGAGGGAGAATTTAGCACGGCCCAATGCACCCTAACCGGCACGTCTTTCAGACTGTGGGAGGAAACCGGAGCACCCGGAGGAAACCCACGCAGACATGGGGAGAATGTGCAGACTCCGCACAGACAGTGACCCGAGCCGGGAATCGAACCCGGGTCCCTGGCACTCTGAGGCAGCAGTGCCAACCCACTGTGCTGAGGTCTCACTTGGAACACTGCGGACAGTTTTGGACCCCTTACCTTAAAAAAGGGATAGAGTAACATTGGAGGCAGTTCAAAGGAGATTCACCGGGCTAAATCTTGGTGAAGAAGAATAAATAGTCTGGGTTTGTATTACTCGGGAGTTTAGCAGAATAAGAACTAGGATCAGGAGTAGGCCATCTGGCCCCTCGAGCCTGCTCCGCCATTCTATAAGATCATGGCTGATCTTTTCGTGGACTCAGCTCCACTTACCCGCCCGCTCACCATAACCCTTAATTCCTTCAAAAATCTATCTATCCTTGCCTTAAAAACATTCACCGAGGGAGCCTCAACTGGGCAGGGAATCCCACAGATTCACAACCCCTTTGTGTGAAGAAGTTCCTCCTCAACTCAGTCCCAAATCTGCTCCCTCTTATTTTGAGGCCATGCCCCCTCGTTCTAGTTTCACCCGCCAGTGGAAACAACTCCCCTGCTTCTATCTTATCTATTCCCTTCAGAATCTTATATGTTTCTATGAGATCTCCCCCTCACTCTTCTGAATTCCAATGAGTATAGCCCCAGTCTACTCAGTCTCTCCTCATAAGCCAACCCTCTCAACTCCGGAATCAACCTAGTGAATCTCCTCTGCACCCCCTCCAGTTCCAGTATATCCTTTCTCAAGTAAGGAGACCAAAACTGTACACAGTGCTCCAGGTGTGGCCTCACCAGCACCTTATACAGCTGCAACATAACCTCGCTGTTTTTAAACTCCATCCCTCTCGCAATGAAGGACAAAATTCCATTTTCCTTCTTAATTACCTGCTGCACCTGCAAACCACCTCCTTGAGATTCCTGCACAAGGACACCCAGGTCCTGAGAGTTCTTGTGCCTTGGGGGGTGGGGGGGGGGGGGCGGGTGAAGTGTGGGCTCTTCCTGTGCCTCGTGGGGGAAGTGTGGGCTCTTCCTGTGCCCTTGGGGGAAGTGTGGGCTCTTCCTGTGCCCTTGGGGGGGAAGTGTGGGCTCTTCCTGCGGCTCGGGGGAGGGAGGTGTGGGCTCTTCCTGCGCCTCGGGGGGGGGGGGGGGGAAGTGTGGGCTCTTCCTGTGCCCTGCGGGGGGGGGGGAAGTGTGGGCTCTTCCTGCGCCTCGGGGGGACAGTGCGGGCCCTTCCTGCGGCTCGGGGGAGGAAGTGTGGGCTCTTCCTGTGCCTCAGGGGGATGTGTGGGCTCTTCCTGCGCCCTGCGGGGGGAAGTGTGGGCTCTTCCTGTGCCCTGCGGGGGGAAGTGTGGGCTCTTCCTGTGCCCTGCGGGGGGAAGTGTGGGCTCTTCCTGTGCCTCAGGGGGAAGTGTGGGCTCTTCCTGTGCCTCAGGGGGAAGTGTGGGCTCTTCCTGCGCCTCAGGGGGAAGTGTGGGCTCTTCCTGCGCCTCGGGGGGAAGTGTGGGCTCTTCCTGTGCCCTTGGGGGGGGGGAAGTGTGGGCTCTTCCTGCGCCTCGTGGGGGAAGTGTGGGCTCTTCCTGCGCCTCGGGGGGAAGTGTGGGCTCTTCCTGTGCCCTTGGGGGGGGGGGGGAAGTGTGGGCTCTTCCTGCGCCTCGGGGGGAAGTGTGGGCTCTTCCTGCGCTTCAGGGGGGGGAAGTGTGGGCTCTTCCTGTGCCTCAGGGGACAGTGTGGGCTCTTCCTGTGCCTCGGGGGAGGGAAGTGTGGGCTCTTCCTGTGCCTTGGGGGAACAGTGTGGGCTCTTCCTGCGCCTCGGGGGGAAGTGTGGGCTCTTCCTGCGCTTCAGGGGGGAAGTGTGGGCTCTTCCTGCGCTTCAGGGGGGGGGGGGGGAAGTGTGGGCTCTTCCTGTGCCTCAGGGGACAGTGTGGGCTCTTCCTGCACCTCGGGGGGAAGTGTGGGCTCTTCCTGCACCTCGTGGGGACAGTGTGGGCTCTTCCTGTGCCTCAGGGGGAAGTGTGGGCTCTTCCTGTGCCTCAGGGGGAAGTGTGGGCTCTTCCTGTGCCTCAGGGGGAAGTGTGGGCTCTTTCTGTGCCTCGTGGTGACAGTGCGGGCCCTTCCTGCACCTCGGGGGAGGGGGAGGAAGTGTGGGCTGTTCCTGTGCCTCAGGGGGAGGTGTGGGCTCTTCCTGAGCCTCGGGGGGGGGGGGGGGGGGGAGTGTGGGCTCTTCCTGTGCCTCGGGGGGGGGGGGGGGGAGTGTGGGCTCTTCCTGTGCCTCGGGGGGGGGGGGGGGAGTGTGGGCTCTTCCTGTGCCTCGGGGGGGGAAGTGTGGGCTCTTCCTGTGCCCTGTGGGGGGAAGTGTGGGCTCGTCCTGTGCCCTGGGAGGGAAGTGTGGGCTCTTCCTGCGCCTCGGGGGGAAGTGTGGGTTCTTCCTGCGCCTCGGGGGAGGGAAGTGTGGGCTCTTCCTGCGCCTCGGGGGGAGTGTGGGCTCTTCCTGCGCCTTGGGGGAGGGAAGTGTGGGCTCTTCCTGCGCCTCGGGGGGAGTGTGGGCTCTTCCTGCGCCTCGGGGGAGGGAAGTGTGGGCTCTTCCTGCGCCTCGGGGGGAAGTGTGGGTTCTTCCTGCGCCTCGGCGGGAGTGTGGGCTCTTCCTGCGCCTCGGGGGAGGGAAGTGTGGGCTCTTCCTGCGCCTCGGGGGGAAGTGTGGGTTCTTCCTGCGCCTCGGGGGGAAGTGTGGGCTCTTCCTGTGCCCTGCGGGGGGGGGGAGGGAAGTGTGGGCTCTTCCTGCGCCTCGGGGGAGGGAAGTGTGGGCTCTTCCTGCGCCTCGGGGGGACAGTGTGGGCTCTTCCTGCACCTCGGGGGGGAAGTGTGGGCTCTTCCTGTGCCCTGTGGGGGGAAGTGTGGGCTCTTCCTGCGCCTCGGGGGAGGGAAGTGTGGGCTCTTCCTGCGCCTCGGGGGAGGGAAGTGTGGGCTCTTCCTGCGCCTCGGGGGAGGGAAGTGTGGGCTCTTCCTGCGCCTCGGGGGGAGGGAGTGTGGGCTCTTCCTGTGCTTCAGGGGGGAAGTGTGGGCTCTTCCTGCGCCTCGGGGGGAAGTGTGGGCTCTTCCTGCGGCTCGGGGGGGAAAGTGTGGGCTCTTCCTGCGGCTCGGGGGGGAAAGTGTGGGCTCTTCCTGTGCCTCGGGGGGGAAGTGTGGGCTCTTCCTGTGCCTCAGGGGGAGGGAGTGTGGGCTCTTCCTGTGCCTCGGGGTAGGGAAGTGTGGGCTCTTCCTGCGCCTCAGGGGGAGGGAGTGTGGGCTCTTCCTGTGCTTCGGGGGGGAAGTGTGGGCTCTTCCTGCGCCTCGGGGGAAGTGTGGGCTCTCCCTGCGCCTCGGGGGGGAAGTGTGGGCTCTTCCTGTGCCTCAGGGGGAGGTGTGGGCCCTTCCTGTGCCCTGCGGGGGGGGGGAGGGAAGTGTGGGCTCTTCCTGTGCCCTGCGGGGGGGGGAGGGAAGTGTGGGCTCTTCCTGCGCCTCGGGGGGGAAGTGTGGGCTCTTCCTGCGGCTCGGGGGAGGGAAGTGTGGGCTCTTCCTGTGCCCTGCGGGGGGGGGAGGGAAGTGTGGGCTCTTCCTGCGGCTCGGGGGGGAAGTGTGGGCTCTTCCTGAGCCTCGGGGGAGGGAAGTGTGGGCTCTTCCTGTGCCCTGCGGGGGGGGGGGGAGGGAAGTGTGGGCTCTTCCTGCGCCTCGGGGGAGGGAAGTGTGGGCTCTTCCTGCGCCTCGGGGGAGGGAAGTGTGGGCTCTTCCTGTGCCCTGCGGGGGGGGGGAGGGAAGTGTGGGCTCTTCCTGCGGCTCGGGGGGGAAGTGTGGGCTCTTCCTGAGCCTCGGGGGAGGGAAGTGTGGGCTCTTCCTGTGCCCTGCGGGGGGGGGAGGGAAGTGTGGGCTCTTCCTGCGCCTCGGGGGGGAAGTGTGGGCTCTTCCTGCGCCTCGGGGGGGGGGGTGAAAGTGTGGGACCTCCCCGCGGCAGGTGTGGACTCAGACTCACCTCGGCAGACCCCGGCCTCCTCCTGGTGGCCCCCCAGGCAGGCGCAGCCCCCCAGCCCCAGGAGCCAGTC
>NW_027592841.1:15000-22500 GCF_964213995.1 Mustelus asterias
CACCTCACTCCCTCTCACGCACACACTCACTCCCTCTCACGCACACACCCACTCCCTCTCACGCACACACTCACTCCCTCTCACGCACACACTCACTCCCCTCTCACGCACACACTCACTCCCTCTCACGCACACACTCACTCCCTCTCACGCACACACTCACTCCCTCTCACGC
Organism: Mustelus asterias; assembly: GCF_964213995.1. Classification (NCBI taxonomy): domain Eukaryota; kingdom Metazoa; phylum Chordata; class Chondrichthyes; order Carcharhiniformes; family Triakidae; genus Mustelus; species Mustelus asterias. The sequence goes on from NW_027592841.1 coordinate 15,176, forward strand.
ACACACTCACTCCCTCTCACGCACACACTCACTCCCTCTCACGCACACACTCACTCCCTCTCACGCACACACTCACTCCCTCTCACGCACACACTCACTCCCTCTCACGCACACACTCACTCCCTCTCACGCACACACTCACTCCCTCTCACGCACACACTCACTCCCTCTCACGCACACACTCACTCCCTCTCACGCACACACTCACTCCCTCTCACGCACACACTCACTCCCTCTCACGCACACACTCACTCCCTCTCACGCACACACTCACTCCCTCTCACGCACACACTCACTCCCTCTCACGCACACACTCACTCCCTCTCACGCACACACCCTCACTCCCTCTCACGCACACACTCACTCCCTCTCACGCACACACTCACTCCCTCTCACGCACACACTCACTCCCTCTCACGCACACACTCACTCCCTCTCACGCACACACTCACTCCCTCTCACGCACACACTCACTCCCTCTCACGCACACACTCACTCCCTCTCACGCACACACTCACTCCCTCTCACGCACACACTCACTCCCTCTCACGCACACACTCACTCTCTCTCACGCACACACTCACTCTCCTCACGCACACACTCACTCTCTCTCACGCACACACTCACTCCCTCTCACGCACACACTCACTCCTCTCACGCACACACTCACTCCCTCTCACGCACACACTCACTCCCTCTCACGCACACACTCACTCCCTCTCACGCACACACTCACTCCCTCTCACGCACACACTCACTCCCTCTCACGCACACACTCACTCCCTCTCACGCACACACTCACTCCCTCTCACGCACACACTCACTCCCTCTCACGCACACACTCACTCCCTCTCACGCACACACTCACTCCCTCTCACGCACACACTCACTCTCTCTCACGCACACACTCACTCTCTCTCACGCACACACTCACTCTCTCTCACGCACACACTCACTCTCTCTCACGCACACACTCACTCCCTCTCACGCACACACTCACTCTCTCTCACGCACACACTCACTCTCTCTCACGCACACACCTCACTCTCTCTCACCACACACTCACTCTCCCTCTCACGCACACACTCACTCTCTCTCACGCACACACTCACTCTCTCTCACGCACACACTCACTCCTCTCACGCACACACTCACTCTCTCTCACGCACACACTCACTCTCTCTCACGCACACACTCACTCTCTCTCACGCACACACTCACTCTCTCTCACGCACACACTCACTCTCTCTCACGCACACACTCACTCTCTCTCACGCACACACTCACTCTCTCTCACGCACACACTCACTCTCTCTCACGCACACACTCACTCTCTCTCACGCACACACTCACTCTCTCTCACGCACACACTCACTCTCTCTCACGCACACACTCACTCTCTCTCACGCACACACTCACTCTCTCTCACGCACACACTCACTCTCTCTCACGCACACACTCACTCTCTCTCACGCACACACTCACTCTCTCTCACGCACACACTCACTCTCTCTCACGCACACACTCACTCTCTCTCACGCACACACTCACTCTCTCTCACGCACACACTCACTCTCTCTCACGCACACACTCACTCTCTCTCACGCACACACTCACTCTCTCTCACGCACACACTCACTCTCTCTCACGCACACACTCACTCTCTCTCACGCACACACTCACTCTCTCTCACGCACACACTCACTCTCTCTCACGCACACACTCACTCTCTCTCACGCACACACTCACTCTCTCTCACGCACACACTCACTCTCTCTCACGCACACACTCACTCTCTCTCACGCACACACTCACTCTCTCTCACGCACACACTCACTCTCTCTCACGCACACACTCACTCTCTCTCACGCACACACTCACTCTCTCTCACGCACACACTCACTCTCTCTCACGCACACACTCACTCTCTCTCACGCACACACTCACTCTCTCTCACGCACACACTCACTCTCTCTCACGCACACACTCACTCTCTCTCACGCACACACTCACTCTCTCTCACGCACACACTCACTCTCTCTCACGCACACACTCACTCTCTCTCACGCACACACTCACTCTCTCTCACGCACACACTCACTCTCTCTCACGCACACACTCACTCTCTCTCACGCACACACTCACTCTCTCTCACGCACACACTCACTCTCTCTCACGCACACACTCACTCTCTCTCACGCACACACTCACTCTCTCTCACGCACACACTCACTCTCTCTCACGCACACACTCACTCTCTCTCACGCACACACTCACTCTCTCTCACGCACACACTCACTCTCTCTCACGCACACACTCACTCTCTCTCACGCACACACTCACTCTCTCTCACGCACACACTCACTCTCTCTCACGCACACACTCACTCTCTCTCACGCACACACTCACTCTCTCTCACGCACACACTCACTCTCTCTCACGCACACACTCACTCTCTCTCACGCACACACTCACTCTCTCTCACGCACACACTCACTCTCTCTCACGCACACACTCACTCTCTCTCACGCACACACTCACTCTCTCTCACGCACACACTCACTCTCTCTCACGCACACACTCACTCTCTCTCACACACACTCACTCTCTCTCACACACACTCACTCTCTCACACACACACTCACTCTCTCACACACACACTCACTCTCTCACACACACACTCACTCTCTCTCACACACACTCACTCTCTCTCACACACACTCACTCTCTCTCACACACACACTCACTCTCTCTCACACACACACTCACTCTCTCTCACACACACCCTCACTCTCTCTCACACACACCCTCACTCTCTCTCACACACACCCTCACTCTCTCTCACACACACTCACTCTCTCTCACACACACCCTCACTCTCACACACACCCTCACTCTCTCTCACACACACACTCACTCTCTCTCACACACACACTCACTCTCTCTCACACACACACTCACTCTCTCTCACACACACTCACTCTCTCTCACACACACACACACACTCTCTCTCACACCAGGTGAGTCAGACAGAACCCTCCCTCCCTCCCGCTCCCTCACCTTCCTCAGAGCTGTGGCGATCCAGCAGCAGAAACAAGATCAGGGTAAAACTGGCCCAACCACAATCCATGTGTTAATCTCAGCCCTGTTCAACCAGGGAGCAGAGGGAGAGACATGGAGAGGATCCGGAGTCAGAGTGAAACAGCAGCAACCCCCAGCCCTCTGTGACCGACCGCACAGATCTGTGGGAATCTCAGGGAGTTCCACCCTCACATACCTGGCCAACAGGCAATTAAAGGCACACACTTCCTTAAAGGTGCAGGGCGCATTCCTCCCGCAATGGGAGAGACCTGGAGACATTTCACTGAATCCGTCCTGCACGATTCTCAATGAACAGTCCCGAGTTCCAAATTTAACACCCGGCAAATCTCTGCCAGTAACTTGTCAGAGGGTCAGTGCTGAGGGAGTGCCGCACTGTCAGAGGGTCAGTACTGAGGGAGTGCCGCACTGTCAGAGGGTCAGTGCTGAGGGAGTGCCGCACTGTCAGAGGGTCAGTACTGAGGGAGTGCCGCACTGTCAGAGGGTCAGTGCTGAGGGAGTGCCGCACTGTCAGAGGGTCAGTACTGAGGGAGTGCCGCACTGTCAGAGGGTCAGTGCTGAGGGAGTGCCGCACTGTCAGAGGGTCAGTACTGAGGGAGTGCCGCACTGTCAGAGGGTCAGTACTGAGGGAGTGCCGCACTGTCAGAGGGTCAGTACTGAGGGAGTGCCGCACTGTCAGAGGGTCAGTGCTGAGAGAGTGCCGCACTGTCAGAGGGTCAGTACTGAGGGAGTGCCGCACTGTCAGAGGGTCAGTGCTGAGGGAGTGCCGCACTGTCAGAGGGTCAGTGCTGAGGGAGCGCCGCACTGTCAGAGGGTCAGTGCCGAGGGAGTGCCGCACTGTCAGAGGGTCAGTGCTGAGGGAGTGCCGCACTGTCAGAGGGTCAGTGCTGAGGGAGTGCCGCACTGTCAGAGGGTCAGTACTGAGGGAGTGCCGCACTGTCAGAGGGTCAGTACTGAGGGAGTGCCGCACTGTCAGAGGGTCAGTACTGAGGGAGTGCCGCACTGTCAGAGGGTCAGTGCTGAGGGAGTGCCGCACTGTCAGAGGGTCAGTGCTGAGGGAGTGCCGCACTGTCAGAGGGTCAGTACTGAGGGAGTGCCGCACTGTCAGAGGGTCAGTGCTGAGGGAGTGCCGCACTGTCAGAGGGTCAGTGCTGAGGGAGTGCCGCACTGTCAGAGGGTCAGTACTGAGGGAGTGCCGCACTGTCAGAGGGTCAGTGCTGAGGGAGTGCCGCACTGTCAGAGGGTCAGTACTGAGGGAGTGCCGCACTGTCAGAGGGTCAGTACTGAGGGAGTGCCGCACTGTCAGAGGGTCAGTACTGAGGGAGTGTCGCACTGTCAGAGGGTCAGTACTGAGGGAGTGCCGCACTGTCAGAGGGTCAGTACTGAGGGAGCGCTGCACTGTCAGAGGGTCAGTACTGAGGGAGTGCCGCACTGTCAGAGGGTCAGTGCTGAGGGAGTGCCGCACTGTCAGAGGGTCAGTGCTGAGGGAGTGCCGCACTGTCAGAGGGTCAGTACTGAGGGAGTGCCGCACTGTCAGAGGGTCAGTACTGAGGGAGTGCCGCACTGTCAGAGGGTCAGTGCTGAGGGAGTGCCGCACTGTCAGAGGGTCAGTACTGAGGGAGTGCCGCACTGTCAGAGGGTCAGTGCTGAGGGAGTGCCGCACTGTCAGAGGGTCGGTGCTGAGGGAGTGCCGCACTGTCAGAGGGTCAGTGCTGAGGGAGTGCCGCACTGTCAGAGGGTCGGTGCTGAGGGAGTGCCGCACTGTCAGAGGGTCAGTGCTGAGGGAGTGCCGCACTGTCAGAGGGTCAGTGCTGAGGGAGTGCCGCACTGTCAGACGGTCAGTACTGAGGGAGTGCCGCACTGTCAGACGGTCAGTGCTGAGGGAGTGCCGCACTGTCAGAGGGTCAGTGCTGAGGGAGTGCCACACTGTCAGAGGATCAGTGCTGAGGGAGTGCCGCACTGTCAGACGGTCAGTGCTGAGGGAGTGCTGCACTGTCAGAGGGTCAGTGCTGAGGGAGTGCCGCACTGTCAGAGGATCAGTGCTGAGGGAGTGCCGCACTGTCAGACGGTCAGTGCTGAGGGAGTGCCGCACTGTCAGAGGGTCAGTGCTGAGGGAGTGCCGCACTGTCAGAGGGTCAGTGCTGAGGGAGTGCCGCACTGTCAGAGGGTCAGTGCTGAGGGAGTGCCGCACAGTCAGAGGGTCAGTGCTGAGGGAGTGCCGCACTGTCAGAGGGTCAGTACTGAGGGAGTGCCGCACTGTCAGAGGGTCAGTGCTGAGGGAGTGCCGCACTGTCAGAGGGTCAGTACTGAGGGAGTGCCGCACTGTCAGAGGGTCAGTGCTGAGGGAGTGCCGCACTGTCAGAGGGTCAGTGCTGAGGGAGTGCCGCACTGTCAGAGGGTCGGTGCTGAGGGAGTGCCGCACTGTCAGAGGGTCAGTGCTGAGGGAGTGCCGCACTGTCAGAGGGTCGGTGCTGAGGGAGTGCCGCACTGTCAGAGGGTCAGTGCTGAGGGAGTGCCGCACTGTCAGAGGGTCAGTGCTGAGGGAGTGCCGCACTGTCAGAGGGTCAGTGCTGAGGGAGTGCCGCACTGTCAGAGGGTCAGTGCTGAGGGAGTGCCGCACTGTCAGACGGTCAGTGCTGAGGGAGTGCCGCACTGTCAGAGGGTCAGTGCTGAGGGAGTGCCGCACTGTCAGAGGGTCAGTGCTGAGGGAGTGCCACACTGTCAGAGGGTCAGTACTGAGGGAGTGCCGCACTGTCAGAGGGTCAGTGCTGAGGGAGTGCCGCACTGTCAGAGGGTCAGTGCTGAGGGAGTGCCGCACTGTCAGAGGGTCAGTACTGAGGGAGTGCCGCACTGTCAGAGGGTTAACATAGAACATAGAAAGCCACAGCACAAACAGGCCCTTCGGCCCACAAGTTGCGCCGATCACATCCCCACCTCTAGGCCTATCTATAGCCCTCAATCCCATTAAATCCCATGTACTCATCCAGAAGTCTCTTAAAAGACCCCAACGAGTTTGCCTCCACCACCACCGACGTCAGCCGATTCCACTCACCCACCACCCTCTGAGTGAAAAACTTACCCCTGACATCTCCTCTGTACCTACCCCCCAGCACCTTAAACCTGTGTCCTCTCGTAGCAACCATTTCAGCCCTTGGAAATAGCCTCTGAGAGTCTACCCTATCCAGACCTCTCAACATCTTGTAAACCTCTATCAGGTCACCTCTCATCCTTCGTCTCTCCAGGGAGAAGAGACCAAGCTCCCTCAACCTATCCTCATAAGGCATGCCCCCCAATCCAGGCAACATCCTTGTAAATCTCCTCTGCACCCTTTCAATGGCTTCAACATCTTTCCTGTAATGAGGTGACCAGAACTGCGCGCAGTACTCCAAGTGGGGTCTAACCAGGGTCCTATAAAGCTGCAGCATTATCTCCCGACTCCTAAACTCAATCCCTCGATTAATGAAGGCCAGTACGCCGTACGCCTTCTTGACCGCATCCTCCACCTGCGAGGCCGATTTAAGAGTCCTATGGACCCGGACCCCAAGGTCCTTCTGATCCTCTACACTGCTAAGAATGGTACCCTTCATATTATACTGCTGCTTCATCCCATTGGATCTGCCAAAATGGATCACTACACACTTATCCGGGTTGAAGTCCATCTGCCACTTCTCCGCCCAGTCTTGCATTCTATCTATGTCTCGCTGCAACTTCTGACATCCCTCCAAACTATCCACAACACCACCTACCTTGGTGTCGTCAGCAAACTTACCAACCCATCCCTCCACTTCCTCATCCAGGTCATTTATGAAAATGACAAACAGCAAGGGTCCCAGAACAGATCCCTGGGGCACTCCACTGGTCACTGACCTCCATGCAGAGAAAGACCCCTCCACAGCCACTCTCTGCCTTCTGCAGGCAAGCCAGTTCTGGATCCACAAGGCAACAGCCCCTTGGATCCCATGCCCTCTCACTTTCTCAAGAAGTCTTGCATGGGGGACCTTATCGAACGCCTTGCTGAAGTCCATATAGACCACATCCACCGCTCTTCCTTCGTCAATGTGTTTGGTCACATTTTCAAAGAACTCAACCAGGCTCGTAAGGCACGACCTGCCCCTGACAAAGCCGTGCTGACTACTTTTGATCATACTAAACTTCTCTAGATGATCATAAATCCTGTCTCTCAGGATCCTCTCCATCAACTTACCAACCACTGAGGTTAGACTCAC
>NW_027592841.1:27500-40000 GCF_964213995.1 Mustelus asterias
AAACAGGCCCTTCGGCCCCACAAGTTGTGCCGAAAATATCCCTACCTTTTAGACCTACCTATAACCCTCCATCCTATTCAGTCCCATGTACTCATCCAGGAGTCTCTTAAAAGACCCTATTGAGTTCGCCTCCACCACCACTGACGGCAGCCGATTCCACTCGCCCACCACCCTCTGTGTGAAAAACTTACCCCTAACATTTCCCCTGTACCTACCCCCCAGCACCTTAAACCTGTGTCCTCTCGTAGCAGACATTTCCACCCTGGGAAAAAGCCTCTGAGAGTCCACCCGATCGATACCTCTCAACATCTTATACACCTCTATTAGGTCTCCTCTCATCCTACGTCTCTCCAAGGAGAAAAGACCGAGCTCCCTCACCCTATCCTCATAAGGCATGCCACTCAATCCAGGCAACATCCTTGTAAATCTCCTCCGCACCCTTTCAATCTTTTCCACATCCTTCCTGTAATGAGGCGACCAGAACTGAGCACAGTACTCCAAGTGGGGTCTGACGAGGGTTTTATATAGCTGCATCATTATCCCCGGACTCCTAAACTCAATCCCTCGATTGATAAAGGCCAGCACACCATACGCCTTCTTAACCACCTCCTCCACCTGCGGGGCCAATTTTAGAGTCCTATGGACCCGGACCCCAAGGTCCTTCTGTTCCTCCACAGTACTAAGAGTCTTTCCCTTAATATTGTACTCCTTCATCCCATTTGACCTGCCAAAATGGACCACGACGCATTTATCTGGGTTGAAGTCCATCTGCCACTTCTCCGCCCAGCCTTGCATCCTATCTATGTCCCTCTGTAACTTCCGACATCCCTCCAGACTATCCACAACCCCCCCCAACCTTCGTGTCGCCGGCAAACTTACCAACCCATCCCTCCGCTTCCTCATCCAGGTCATTTATGAAAATGACAAACAGCGAGGGGTCCCAGAACAGATCCCCTGGGGCACTCCACTGGGTGACCGACCCCCATTTAGAAAAAGACCCATCTATACCCACTCTCTGCCTCCTTTGGGCAAGCCAGTTCTGGATCCACCGGGCAGCAGCCCCTTGGATCCCATGCCCCCTCAACTTTACAGCACAACATTGTGGGCCAAATGGCCTGTCCCTTTGCTGGACTGTTCCATGTTCTCAAGGGGGGTTTGGGCGTCGGGGGGGAAATACTCACTATTACAAATTGGTTCTTCCTTCACCACCACATTGTTCGTTGTCCCCGGATCGTCGCCTTGGAGAGACAGGAATTCCGGACAATTCTGGGAGCCGGACATGGTGCTGCGACCGGTCGGGAGGGACTGGGTCCTCGGTGGGAGGGGGTAGCCAGCAGGAGAGGGTGTGGGGTAGCGCTGGTTGCAGCCCAGGCCCCCTGTCGGTGGGTAGAGGGTGCCTTCGCTGGTGAAGCTGGAATAGTGATAGAGGTTCTGTCCGTACGGAGAGGGGAGAGTGCAGTAATCAGACCAGGGCAGAGACTGATAACTGGGGATAGAGCCTGGGGGAGACACGGAGAGAGAGCGTTAGATACAGAGTAAAGCTTCCCCGACACCCTCCCCCATCAAACACTCCCAGGACAGGTACAGCACGGGGTTAGATACAGAGTAAAGCTCCCTCTGCACTGTCCCCCATCAAACACTCCCAGGACAGGTACAGCACGGGGTTAGATACAGAGTAAAGCTCCCGCTACACTGTCCCCATCAAACACTCCCAGGACGGGTACAGCACGGGGTTAGATACAGAGTAAAGCTCCCTCTACACTGTCCCCCATCAAACACTCCCAGGACAGGTACAGCACGGGGTTAGATACAGAGTAAAGCTCCCTCAACACTGTCCCCCATCAAACACTCCCAGGACAGGTACAGCACGGGGTTAGATACAGAGTAAAGCTCCCTCTGCACTGTCCCCCATCAAACACTCCCAGGACAGGTACAACACGGGGTTAGATACAGAGTAAAGCTCCCTCTACACTGTCCCCCCCATCAAACACTCCCAGGACAGGTACAACACGGGGTTAGATACAGAGTAAAGCTCCCTCTACACTGTCCCCATCAAACACTCCCAGGACAGGTACAGCACGGGGTTAGATACAGAGTAAAGCTCCCTCTACACTGTCCCCATCAAACACTCCCGGGACAGGTACAGCACGGGGTTAGATACAGAGTAAAGCTCCCTCTGCACTGTCCCCCATCAAACACTCCCAGGACAGGTACAGCACGGGGTTAGATACAGAGTAAAGCTCCCTCTACACTGTCCCCATCAAACACTCCCAGGACAGGTACAGCACGGGGTTAGATACAGAGTAAAGCTCCCTCTACACTGTCCCCATCAAACACTCCCAGGACAGGTACAGCACGGGGTTAGATACAGAGTAAAGCTCCCTCGACACTGTCCCCCATCAAACACTCCCAGGACAGGTACAGCACGGGGTTAGATACAGAGTGAAGCTCTCTCTACACTGTCCCCATCAAACACTCCCAGGACAGATACAGCACGGGGTTAGATACAGAGTAAAGCTCCCTCTACACTGTCCCCATGAAACACTCCCAGGACAGGTACAGCACGGGGTTAGATACAGAGTAAAGCTCCCTCTACACTGTCCCCATCAAACACTCCCAGGACAGGTACAGCACGGGGTTAGATACAAAGTAAAGCTCTCTCTACACTGTCCCCATCAAACACTCCCAGGACAGGTACAGCACGGGGTTAGATACAGAGAAAAGCTCCCTCTACACTGTCCCCATCAAACACTCCCAGGACAGGTACAGCACGGGGTTAGATACAGAGTAAAGCTTCCTCTACACTGTCCCCATCAAACACTCCCAGGACAGGTACAGCACGGGGTTAGATACAGAGTAAAGCTCCCTCTACACTGTCCCCCATCAAACACTCCCAGGGCAGGTACAGCACGGGGTTAGATACAGAGTAAAGCTCCCTCTACACTGTCCCCCATCAAACACTCCCAGGACAGGTACAGCACGGGGTTAGATACAGAGTAAAGCTCCCTCTGCACTGTCCCCCATCAAACACTCCCAGGACAGGTACAGCACGGGGTTAGATACAGAGTAAAGCGCCCGCTACACTGTCCCCCATCAAACACTTGTCCCACATCAAACACTACCAGGACAGGTACAGCACGGGGTTAGATACAGAGTAAAGCTCCCTCTACACTGTCCCCCATCAAACACTCCCAGGACAGGTACAGCACGGGGTTAGATACAGAGTGAAGCTCTCTCTACACTGTCCCCATCAAACACTCCCAGGACAGATACAGCACGGGGTTAGATACAGAGTAAAGCTCCCTCTACACTGTCCCCATGAAACACTCCCAGGACAGGTACAGCACGGGGTTAGATACAGAGTAAAGCTCCCTCTACACTGTCCCCATCAAACACTCCCAGGACAGGTACAGCACGGGGTTAGATACAAAGTAAAGCTCTCTCTACACTGTCCCCATCAAACACTCCCAGGACAGGTACAGCACGGGGTTAGATACAGAGTGAAGCTCCCTCTACACTGTCCCCCATCAAACACTCCCAGGACAGGTACAGCACAGGGTTAAATACAGAGTAAAGCTCCCTCTACACTGTCCCCATCAAACACTCCCAGGACAGGTACAGCATGGGGTTAGATACAGAGTAAAGCTCCCTCTACACTGTCCCCCATCAAACACTCCCAGGACAGGTACAGCACGGGGTTAGATACAGAGTAAAGCTCCCTCGACACTATCCCCCATCAAACACTCCCAGGACAGGTACAGCACGGGGTTAGATACAGAGTGAAGCTCCCTCTACACTGTCCCCCATCAAACACTCCCAGGACAGGTACAGCACGGGGTTAGATACAGAGTAAAGCTCCCTCGACACTGTCCCCCATCAAACACTCCCAGGACAGGTACAGCACGGGGTTAGATACAGAGTAAAGCTCCCTTTACACTGTCCCCCCATCAAACACTCCCAGGACAGGTACAGCACGGGGTTAGATACAGAGTAAAGCTCCCTCTACACTGTCCCCCATCAAACACTCCCAGGACAGGTACAGCACGGGGTTAGATACAGAGTGAAGCTCCCTCTACACTGTCCCCCCATCAAACACTCCCAGGACAGGTACAGCACGGGGTTAGATACAGAGTAAAGCTCCCTCTACACTGTCCCCCATCAAACACTCCCGGGACAGGTACAGCACGGGGTTAGATACAGAGTAAAGCTCCCTCTACACTGTCCCCATCAAACACTCCCAGGACAGGTACAGCACGGGGTTAGATACAGAGTAAAGCTCCCTCTACACTGACCCCATCAAACACTCCCAGGACAGGTACAGCACGGGCTTAGATACAGAGTAAAGCTCCCTCTACACTGTCCCCCCATCAAACACTCCCAGGACAGGTACAGCACGGGGTTAGATACAGAGTAAAGCTCCCTCTACACTGTCCCCCATCAAACACTCCCAGGACAGGTACAGCACGGGGTTAGATACAGAGTAAAGCTCCCTCTACACTGTCCCCATCAAACACTCCCAGGACAGGTACAGCACGGGGTTAGATACAGAGTGAAGCTCCCTCTACACTGTCCCCCATCAAACACTCCCAGGACAGGGACAGCACGGGGTTAGATACAGAGTAAAGCTCCCTCTACACTGTCCCCATCAAACACTCCCAGGACAGGTACAGCACGGGGTTAGACACAGAGTAAAGCTCCCTCTACACTGTCCCCCATCAAACACTCCCAGGACAGGTGCAGCATGGGGTTAGATACAGAGTAAAGCTCCCTCTACACTGTCCCCCATCAAACACTCCCAGGACAGGGACAGCACGGGGTTAGATACAGAGTAAAGCTCCCTCTACACTGTCCCCATCAAACACTCCCAGGACAGATACAGCACGGGGTTAGATACAGAGTAAAGCTCCCTCTACACTGTCCCCCATCAAACACTCCCAGGACAGGTACAGCACGGGGTTAGATACAGAGTAAAGCTCCCTCTACACTGTCCCCATCAAACACTCCCGGGACAGGTACAGCACGGGGTTAGATACAGAGTAAAGCTCCCTCTACACTGTCCCCATCAAACACTCCCAGGACAGGTACAGCACGGGGTTAGATACAGAGTAAAGCTCCCTCTACACTGACCCCATCAAACACTCCCAGGACAGGTACAGCACGGGGTTAGATACAGAGTAAAGCTCCCTCTGCACTGTCCCCCCATCAAACACTCCCAGGACAGGTACAGCACGGGGTTAGATACAGAGTAAAGCTCCCTCTACACTGTCCCCCATCAAACACTCCCAGGACAGGTACAGCACGGGGTTAGATACAGAGTAAAGCTCCCTCTACACTGTCCCCATCAAACACTCCCAGGACAGGTACAGCACGGGGTTAGATACAGAGTAAAGCTCCCTCTACACTGTCCCCCATCAAACACTCCCAGGACAGGTACAGCACGGGGTTAGATACAGAGTAAAGCTCCCTCTACACTGTCCCCATCAAACACTCCCAGGACAGGTACAGCATGGGGTTAGATACAGAGTAAAGCTCCCTCTACACTGTCCCCCATCAAACACTCCCAGGACAGGTACAGCACGGGGTTAGATACAGAGTAAAGCTCCCTCTACACTGTCCCCATCAAACACTCCCAGGACAGGTACAGCATGGGGTTAGATACAGAGTAAAGCTCCCTCTACACTGTCCCCCATCAAACACTCCCAGGACAGGTACAGCACGGGGTTAGATACAGAGTAAAGCTCCCTCTACACTGTCCCCATCAAACACTCCCAGGACAGCTACAGCACGGGGTTAGATACAGAGTAAAGCTCCCTCTGCACTGTCCCCCATCAAACACTCCCAGGACAGGTACAGCACGGGGTTAGATACAGAGTAAAGCTCCCTCTGCACTGTCCCCCATCAAACACTCCCAGGACAGGTACAGCACGGGGTTAGATACAGAGTAAAGCTCCCTCTGCACTGTCCCCATCAAACACTCCCAGGACAGGTACAGCACGGGGTTAGATACAGAGTAAAGCTCCCTCTACACTGTCCCCCATCAAACACTCCCAGGACAGGTACAGCACGGGGTTAGATACAGAGTAAAGCTCCCTCTACACTGTCCCCCATCAAACACTCCCAGGACAGGTACAGCACGGGGTTAGATACAGAGTAAAGCTCCCTCTGCACTGTCCCCCATCAAACACTCCCAGGACAGGTACAGCACGGGGTTAGATACAGAGTAAAGCGCCCGCTACACTGTCCCCCATCAAACACTTGTCCCACATCAAACACTACCAGGACAGGTACAGCACGGGGTTAGATACAGAGAAAAGCTCCCTCTACACTGTCCCCATCAAACACTCCCAGGACAGGTACAGCACGGGGTTAGATACAGAGTAAAGCTTCCTCTACACTGTCCCCATCAAACACTCCCAGGACAGGTACAGCACGGGGTTAGATACAGAGTAAAGCTCCCTCTACACTGTCCCCCATCAAACACTCCCAGGGCAGGTACAGCACGGGGTTAGATACAGAGTAAAGCTCCCTCTACACTGTCCCCCATCAAACACTCCCAGGACAGGTACAGCACGGGGTTAGATACAGAGTAAAGCTCCCTCTGCACTGTCCCCCATCAAACACTCCCAGGACAGGTACAGCACGGGGTTAGATACAGAGTAAAGCGCCCGCTACACTGTCCCCCATCAAACACTTGTCCCACATCAAACACTACCAGGACAGGTACAGCACGGGGTTAGATACAGAGTAAAGCTCCCTCTACACTGTCCCCCATCAAACACTCCCAGGACAGGTACAGCACGGGGTTAGATACAGAGTGAAGCTCTCTCTACACTGTCCCCATCAAACACTCCCAGGACAGATACAGCACGGGGTTAGATACAGAGTAAAGCTCCCTCTACACTGTCCCCATGAAACACTCCCAGGACAGGTACAGCACGGGGTTAGATACAGAGTAAAGCTCCCTCTACACTGTCCCCATCAAACACTCCCAGGACAGGTACAGCACGGGGTTAGATACAAAGTAAAGCTCTCTCTACACTGTCCCCATCAAACACTCCCAGGACAGGTACAGCACGGGGTTAGATACAGAGTGAAGCTCCCTCTACACTGTCCCCCATCAAACACTCCCAGGACAGGTACAGCACAGGGTTAAATACAGAGTAAAGCTCCCTCTACACTGTCCCCATCAAACACTCCCAGGACAGGTACAGCATGGGGTTAGATACAGAGTAAAGCTCCCTCTACACTGTCCCCCATCAAACACTCCCAGGACAGGTACAGCACGGGGTTAGATACAGAGTAAAGCTCCCTCGACACTATCCCCCATCAAACACTCCCAGGACAGGTACAGCACGGGGTTAGATACAGAGTGAAGCTCCCTCTACACTGTCCCCCATCAAACACTCCCAGGACAGGTACAGCACGGGGTTAGATACAGAGTAAAGCTCCCTCGACACTGTCCCCCATCAAACACTCCCAGGACAGGTACAGCACGGGGTTAGATACAGAGTAAAGCTCCCTTTACACTGTCCCCCCATCAAACACTCCCAGGACAGGTACAGCACGGGGTTAGATACAGAGTAAAGCTCCCTCTACACTGTCCCCCATCAAACACTCCCAGGACAGGTACAGCACGGGGTTAGATACAGAGTGAAGCTCCCTCTACACTGTCCCCCCATCAAACACTCCCAGGACAGGTACAGCACGGGGTTAGATACAGAGTAAAGCTCCCTCTACACTGTCCCCCATCAAACACTCCCGGGACAGGTACAGCACGGGGTTAGATACAGAGTAAAGCTCCCTCTACACTGTCCCCATCAAACACTCCCAGGACAGGTACAGCACGGGGTTAGATACAGAGTAAAGCTCCCTCTACACTGACCCCATCAAACACTCCCAGGACAGGTACAGCACGGGCTTAGATACAGAGTAAAGCTCCCTCTACACTGTCCCCCCATCAAACACTCCCAGGACAGGTACAGCACGGGGTTAGATACAGAGTAAAGCTCCCTCTACACTGTCCCCCATCAAACACTCCCAGGACAGGTACAGCACGGGGTTAGATACAGAGTAAAGCTCCCTCTACACTGTCCCCATCAAACACTCCCAGGACAGGTACAGCACGGGGTTAGATACAGAGTGAAGCTCCCTCTACACTGTCCCCCATCAAACACTCCCAGGACAGGGACAGCACGGGGTTAGATACAGAGTAAAGCTCCCTCTACACTGTCCCCATCAAACACTCCCAGGACAGGTACAGCACGGGGTTAGACACAGAGTAAAGCTCCCTCTACACTGTCCCCCATCAAACACTCCCAGGACAGGTGCAGCATGGGGTTAGATACAGAGTAAAGCTCCCTCTACACTGTCCCCCATCAAACACTCCCAGGACAGGGACAGCACGGGGTTAGATACAGAGTAAAGCTCCCTCTACACTGTCCCCATCAAACACTCCCAGGACAGATACAGCACGGGGTTAGATACAGAGTAAAGCTCCCTCTACACTGTCCCCCATCAAACACTCCCAGGACAGGTACAGCACGGGGTTAGATACAGAGTAAAGCTCCCTCTACACTGTCCCCATCAAACACTCCCGGGACAGGTACAGCACGGGGTTAGATACAGAGTAAAGCTCCCTCTACACTGTCCCCATCAAACACTCCCAGGACAGGTACAGCACGGGGTTAGATACAGAGTAAAGCTCCCTCTACACTGACCCCATCAAACACTCCCAGGACAGGTACAGCACGGGGTTAGATACAGAGTAAAGCTCCCTCTGCACTGTCCCCCCATCAAACACTCCCAGGACAGGTACAGCACGGGGTTAGATACAGAGTAAAGCTCCCTCTACACTGTCCCCCATCAAACACTCCCAGGACAGGTACAGCACGGGGTTAGATACAGAGTAAAGCTCCCTCTACACTGTCCCCATCAAACACTCCCAGGACAGGTACAGCACGGGGTTAGATACAGAGTAAAGCTCCCTCTACACTGTCCCCCATCAAACACTCCCAGGACAGGTACAGCACGGGGTTAGATACAGAGTAAAGCTCCCTCTACACTGTCCCCATCAAACACTCCCAGGACAGGTACAGCATGGGGTTAGATACAGAGTAAAGCTCCCTCTACACTGTCCCCCATCAAACACTCCCAGGACAGGTACAGCACGGGGTTAGATACAGAGTAAAGCTCCCTCTACACTGTCCCCATCAAACACTCCCAGGACAGGTACAGCATGGGGTTAGATACAGAGTAAAGCTCCCTCTACACTGTCCCCCATCAAACACTCCCAGGACAGGTACAGCACGGGGTTAGATACAGAGTAAAGCTCCCTCTACACTGTCCCCATCAAACACTCCCAGGACAGCTACAGCACGGGGTTAGATACAGAGTAAAGCTCCCTCTGCACTGTCCCCCATCAAACACTCCCAGGACAGGTACAGCACGGGGTTAGATACAGAGTAAAGCTCCCTCTGCACTGTCCCCCATCAAACACTCCCAGGACAGGTACAGCACGGGGTTAGATACAGAGTAAAGCTCCCTCTGCACTGTCCCCATCAAACACTCCCAGGACAGGTACAGCACGGGGTTAGATACAGAGTAAAGCTCCCTCTACACTGTCCCCCATCAAACACTCCCAGGACAGGTACAGCACGGGGTTAGATACAGAGTAAAGCTCCCTCTACACTGTCCCCCATCAAACACTCCCAGGACAGGTACAGCACGGGGTTAGATACAGAGTAAAGCTCCCTCTGCACTGTCCCCCATCAAACACTCCCAGGACAGGTACAGCACGGGGTTAGATACAGAGTAAAGCGCCCGCTACACTGTCCCCCATCAAACACTTGTCCCACATCAAACACTACCAGGACAGGTACAGCACGGGGTTAGATACAGAGTAAAGCTCCCTCTACACTGTCCCCCATCAAACACTCCCAGGACAGGTACAGCACGGGGTTAGATACAGAGTGAAGCTCTCTCTACACTGTCCCCATCAAACACTCCCAGGACAGATACAGCACGGGGTTAGATACAGAGTAAAGCTCCCTCTACACTGTCCCCATGAAACACTCCCAGGACAGGTACAGCACGGGGTTAGATACAGAGTAAAGCTCCCTCTACACTGTCCCCATCAAACACTCCCAGGACAGGTACAGCACGGGGTTAGATACAAAGTAAAGCTCTCTCTACACTGTCCCCATCAAACACTCCCAGGACAGGTACAGCACGGGGTTAGATACAGAGTGAAGCTCCCTCTACACTGTCCCCCATCAAACACTCCCAGGACAGGTACAGCACAGGGTTAAATACAGAGTAAAGCTCCCTCTACACTGTCCCCATCAAACACTCCCAGGACAGGTACAGCATGGGGTTAGATACAGAGTAAAGCTCCCTCTACACTGTCCCCCATCAAACACTCCCAGGACAGGTACAGCACGGGGTTAGATACAGAGTAAAGCTCCCTCGACACTATCCCCCATCAAACACTCCCAGGACAGGTACAGCACGGGGTTAGATACAGAGTGAAGCTCCCTCTACACTGTCCCCCATCAAACACTCCCAGGACAGGTACAGCACGGGGTTAGATACAGAGTAAAGCTCCCTCGACACTGTCCCCCATCAAACACTCCCAGGACAGGTACAGCACGGGGTTAGATACAGAGTAAAGCTCCCTTTACACTGTCCCCCCATCAAACACTCCCAGGACAGGTACAGCACGGGGTTAGATACAGAGTAAAGCTCCCTCTACACTGTCCCCCATCAAACACTCCCAGGACAGGTACAGCACGGGGTTAGATACAGAGTGAAGCTCCCTCTACACTGTCCCCCCATCAAACACTCCCAGGACAGGTACAGCGCGGGGTTAGATACAGAGTAAAGCTCCCTCTACACTGTCCCCCATCAAACACTCCCGGGACAGGTACAGCACGGGGTTAGATACAGAGTAAAGCTCCCTCTACACTGTCCCCATCAAACACTCCCAGGACAGGTACAGCACGGGGTTAGATACAGAGTAAAGCTCCCTCTACACTGACCCCATCAAACACTCCCAGGACAGGTACAGCACGGGCTTAGATACAGAGTAAAGCTCCCTCTACACTGTCCCCCCATCAAACACTCCCAGGACAGGTACAGCACGGGGTTAGATACAGAGTAAAGCTCCCTCTACACTGTCCCCCATCAAACACTCCCAGGACAGGTACAGCACGGGGTTAGATACAGAGTAAAGCTCCCTCTACACTGTCCCCATCAAACACTCCCAGGACAGGTACAGCACGGGGTTAGATACAGAGTGAAGCTCCCTCTACACTGTCCCCCATCAAACACTCCCAGGACCGGGACAGCACGGGGTTAGATACAGAGTAAAGCTCCCTCTACACTGTCCCCATCAAACACTCCCAGGACAGGTACAGCACGGGGTTAGACACAGAGTAAAGCTCCCTCTACACTGTCCCCCATCAAACACTCCCAGGACAGGTGCAGCATGGGGTTAGATACAGAGTAAAGCTCCCTCTACACTGTCCCCCATCAAACACTCCCAGGACAGGGACAGCACGGGGTTAGATACAGAGTAAAGCTCCCTCTACACTGTCCCCATCAAACACTCCCAGGACAGATACAGCACGGGGTTAGATACAGAGTAAAGCTCCCTCTACACTGTCCCCCATCAAACACTCCCAGGACAGGTACAGCACGGGGTTAGATACAGAGTAAAGCTCCCTCTACACTGTCCCCATCAAACACTCCCGGGACAGGTACAGCACGGGGTTAGATACAGAGTAAAGCTCCCTCTACACTGTCCCCATCAAACACTCCCAGGACAGGTACAGCACGGGGTTAGATACAGAGTAAAGCTCCCTCTACACTGACCCCATCAAACACTCCCAGGACAGGTACAGCACGGGGTTAGATACAGAGTAAAGCTCCCTCTGCACTGTCCCCCCATCAAACACTCCCAGGACAGGTACAGCACGGGGTTAGATACAGAGTAAAGCTCCCTCTACACTGTCCCCCATCAAACACTCCCAGGACAGGTACAGCACGGGGTTAGATACAGAGTAAAGCTCCCTCTACACTGTCCCCATCAAACACTCCCAGGACAGGTACAGCACGGGGTTAGATACAGAGTAAAGCTCCCTCTACACTGTCCCCCATCAAACACTCCCAGGACAGGTACAGCACGGGGTTAGATACAGAGTAAAGCTCCCTCTACACTGTCCCCATCAAACACTCCCAGGACAGGTACAGCATGGGGTTAGATACAGAGTAAAGCTCCCTCTACACTGTCCCCCATCAAACACTCCCAGGACAGGTACAGCACGGGGTTAGATACAGAGTAAAGCTCCCTCTACACTGTCCCCATCAAACACTCCCAGGACAGGTACAGCATGGGGTTAGATACAGAGTAAAGCTCCCTCTACACTGTCCCCCATCAAACACTCCCAGGACAGGTACAGCACGGGGTTAGATACAGAGTAAAGCTCCCTCTACACTGTCCC
>NW_027592842.1:0-44385 GCF_964213995.1 Mustelus asterias
TAGTAGGGGATTTTAATTTTCCACATATAGATTGGGACTCCCATACTGTTAAAGGTTTAGACGGGGTAGAGTTTGTAAAATGTGTTCAGGAGAATTTTCTACATCAGTATATAGAGGTGCCAACTGGAGAGGATACAATATTGGATCTCCTATTGGGAAATGAGTTAGGGCAGGTGATGGATGTGAGTGTGAGGGAACACTTTGGATCCAGTGATCATAATGCCATTAGTTTCAACCTGATCATGGATAAGGATAGATCTGGCCCTCGGATTGAAGTGCTGAACTGGAAAAAGGCCAAATTTGATGAAATGAGAAGAGATCTGGAAAGTGTGGATTGGCACAGGCTGCTCTCTGGTAAGGATGTAAATGGAAAGTGGGAGGCCTTCAAAGGAGAAATTTTTAGAGTGCAGAGTTTGTATGTTCCTGTCAGGATTAAAGGCAAAGTAAATAGGAATAAGGAACCTTGGTTCTCGAGGGAGATTGTAACACTGATTAAGAGGAAGAGAGAGTTGTATGAAATGTACAGGCAGCAAGGAACACATCAGATGCTCGAGGGGTATAAAAAGTGCAAGAAGCTACTTAAGAGGGAAATCAGGAGGGCTAAAAGAAGACATGAGGTTGCTTTGGCAGACAGAGTGAAGGAAAATCCAAAGAGCTTCTATAGGTATGTTAGGAGCAAAAGGATAGCGAGGGATAAAATTGGTCCTCTTGAAGATCAGAGTGGTCGGCTATGTATGGAACCGAAAGAAATGGGGGAGATATTAAATGGGTTTTTTGCATCCGTATTTACTAAGGAAACGGGCATGGCGTCTACGGAAATAGGGCAAACAGGTAGGGAGGTCATGGAACCTTTACAGATTAAAGGGGAGGAGGTGCTTGCTGTCTTGAGGCAAATCAGAGTGGATAAATCCCCAGGACCGGACAGGGTATTCCCACGGACCTTGAGGGAAGCTAGTGTTGAACTTGCAGGGGCCCTGGCAGACATATTTAAAATGTCAGTATTCACGGGGGAGGTGCCAGATGATTGGAGGGTGGCTCATGTTGTTCTGTTGTTTAAAGAAGGTTCCAAAAGAAATCCAGGAAATTATAGGCCAGTAAGTTTGACGTTGGTGGTGGGCAAGTTATTGGAAGGTGTGATAAGGGATAGGATCTCCAAATATTTGGATAGACAGGGACTTATTAGGGAGAGTCAACATGGCTTTGTGCGTGGTAGGTCATGTTTGACCAATCTATTAGAGTTTTTCGAAGGTTACCAGGAAAGTGGATGAAGGGAAGGCAGTGGATGTTGTCTACCTGGATTTCAGCAAGGCCTTTGACAAGGTCCCTTCTGGGAGGTTAGTTAGGAAGGTTCAGTCGCTGGGTACACATGGGGAGGTAGTAAATTGGATGAGACACTGGCTCAATGAAAGAAGCCAGAGAGTGATTGTGGAGGATTGCTTCTCTGAGTGGAGGCCTGTGACTAGTGGTGTGCCACAGGGATCGGTGTTGGGTCCATTGTTGTTTGTCATCTATATCAATGATCTGGATGATAATGTGGTAAATTGGATCAGCAAATTTGCTGATGATACAAAGATTGGAGGTGTAGTGGACAGTGAGGAAGGTTTTCAAAGCTTGCAGAGGCATTTGGACCAACTCGAAAAATGGGCTGAAAAATGGCAAATGGAATTTAACGCAGATAAGTGTGAGATATTGCACTTTGGAAGGACAAACCAAAGTAGAATGTACAGTGTAAATGGTAGGCCTCTGAAGAGTGCAGTTGAACAGAGGGATCTGGGAATACAGGTACAGAATTCCCTAAAAGTGACGTCACAGGTGGATAGGGTCGTAAAGAGTGCCTTTGGTACATTGGCCTTTATAAATCGGAGTATCGAGTATAAAAGTTGGAGTGTTATGGTAAGGTTATATAAGGCATTGGTGAGGCCAAATTTAGAGTATTGTGTACAGTTTTGGTCACCTAGTTACAGGAAGGATGTAAATAAGATTGAAAGAGTGCAGAGAAGGTTCACAAGGATGTTGCCGGGACTTGAAAAGCTGAGTTACAGAGAGAGATTGAATAGGTTGGGACTTTATTCCCTGGAGCGTATAAGATTGAGGGGAGATTTGATAGAGGTGTATAAGATTTTGATGGGTATAGATAGAGTGAATGCAAGCAGGCTTTTTCCACTGAGGCTAGGGGAGAAAAAAAACAGAGGGCATGGGTTAAGGGTGAAAGGAGAAAAGTTTAAAGGGAATATTAGGGGGGGCTTCTTCACGCAGAGAGTGGTGGGAGTGTGGAATGAGCTGCCGGATAAAGTGGTAAATGAGGGGTCACTTTTAACATTTAAGAAAAACTTGGACGGGTTCATGGATGAGAGGGGTGTGGAGGGATATGGTCCAAGTGCAGGTCAATGGGACTAGGCAAAAAATGGTTTGGCACAGACAAGAAGGGCCAAAAGGCCTGTTTCTGGGCTGTAATTTTCTATGGTTTCTATGGTAATTGTCAATAAAGTCACTCTGGTCATTGTTTACAGGTGTGAAAAGAACAGAAAGGAACCTGAACACCTGGTCTCCTCCTTAGCCCCAGGGTACTGAGCTCAGCTGCGCTATCTCCGATTCTACCGTGAAGCTTAGTTAACTTGGCTCAGACTGGGATTGGCCTCATCTCCTACCTGTTCTGTGTCTTAGTTCTATACATGATGTGGAGATGCCGGTGTTGGACAGGGGTAAACACAGTAAGAAGTCTCACAACACCAGGTTAAAGTCCAACAGGTTTATTTGGTAGCAAAAGCCACTACAAGACTCCAGCAGTGGCTTTTGCTACCAAATAAACCTGTTGGACTTTAACCTGGTGTTGTGAGACTTCTTACTTAGTTCTATACCACCGCATGTTCAACAATTGAGCCCTCGGACAGTTTTTGCATTCCTCTTTAAGACCAACAGGCAAACAGGTTTTCGACTTTTGCAAAAAAAATTTGCAAAATACTGCAGATGCGAGAGATCTGAAATAAAAACACAAAGTGCTGTAAAAAAAACTCAGCCGGTCTGGCAGCATCTGTGGAGAGAGGAACAGAGTTAATGGGTTTTCTGGCCACACTCGCCCCAAGACCAGAAAATCCCACCCGAGGTCAACAGACCTTTCCACGGTCCATGTTCCGCCCGCTACAATTCCCATGGCGGGGCAGGACAGGAAAATTCCGGTCAATATTTCAAGTCCGAGATTACTCCTCTATGAAAATCAAAAGTTCCGAAGCAGAGTCATATCGGCCTCGAGATGTTAACTCTGTTTCCTTCTCCGCAGATGCTGCCAGACTTGCTGAGTTTTTCCAGCACTTTCTGCTTTTATTTGACTTTTGAGTTCTGACTGGTGTGGAACAATGAAGACCATTAGACCATTATTGTTTCAGTGTAATTTTATTATAGATAGAACTTCACTTGAATCGACAGTTCTTTTAACTGCGACAGTACAGTACTCGCACTAAAATTATTTCAAAAGTACTACAAGTAAAAATTAGCAAACTTAGTGGCTTCTACATTGTGTAGAACTGTCGGCAATAAATTCAAATCAAGCAGTTTTGCAGACAAATACAAAATGAATGTAGAAAACTTGACGCAAATTTTGTATTGTAAAAGTAAACTAAGAAAGACTACTGTACACACTGATGTGATGACAGGGCTGAAACTGGGAAATCCACCCAATCTTCTTTCAGGAAGCAGTTTTCACAGTTTCTATACAAACAGTGATTCTCACAAAAATAACTCAAAAGGTGCATCTTGCAAAATGGTCTTGACATACTGGGCGGCACAGTGGAAGAGTGGTTAACACTGTTGCCTCACAGCACCACGGGACCTGGGTTCAATCCCGGCTTCGGGTGACTGTCTGTGTGGAGTTTGCACATTCTCCTGGTGTCTGCGTGGGTTTCCTCCGGGTGCTCCGGTTTCTTCCCAAAGATGTGCTGGTTAGGTGGTTTGGCCATGCTAAATTGCCCCTTAGTGTCAGGGGACTAGCAGGTTAAATATATGGGGTTATGGGAAAGGGTCTGGGTGGGATTGTCATCAGTGCAGGCTCGATGGGCCGAATGGCCTCCTCCTGCACTGTAGGGATTCCATGATTCTATGATAGGGTGGTGACAGGTGACGGTGTGTGGGATGCATGCTTTGCATGACTTGTTCACCCGTATTAATTGCTGCTTTAAGACCATTGATCCCTTGCACTGGACCTCTTTTTAATCTCAGATTTAATTCCGGCTGGGAGCCAAACTCCTAGTTCCGTTCACATTTTGTGTGGCATACACCGACAGGTTAAGATAAGCTCAGCTTCAGAATTTTTTTTCAGTGTTGTTGCAACTCTTTCAATGATTAAATTAAAAATGAAGCTGGCTTTAAAACAATGACCAGAAAAAAATGACTGAAATTTTCCAGCCCTTCGTGTCAGTGGGATCTTCCAGTCCTGCCGATGGCGACTCTTCACCTCAACCCCTATGGGTTCCCCAGCAGCAGAGAGTGCGAGCAACAGAGAAGCTGCTCACAGTGGTGCCAGCAGAAGATCCCACCGGGAGGGTGGGTGGGTATGGAAAATCCCACCCAGATTGGTACAAAGCCACTATCCAAGGAAGAGATTGCGATGGGATGAGCCACACTGTTGTCTTTAAATACCATAGGAAGATTAAATTCTGAGCCAGGAGAAATAGTGGAGTTATTTTTGCAAAATAACTGTTCGTTAACACACACCCATTCTCCCACGAACAGATTCAAAAAGTACCTTTTTTTAAAAAATAGAACACATTGTTGTGCTGGCAATCACACTGATGAAAGAATGCACTTTGCAGTGTAATACTGTGGAGCAAATACTATTTCATATTATTATTTCACAGAAATAAATCATTTTGAGAGACTTATCATTCCTTACAGCAAGATTCGTAAAACATTGTCAAACAAAGAAACTTCTCTTGTAGTAACAGTAGTTCTAACCTTCTGTGATAAATTCTTCACAAATACGTACCTTGTAACAAACATGGGCTGCACGCTTATAATTCTTCTTTACTATACCCTCAGTCTCATTGGGTGAGTTTACCCAGCAAGTTGTGAGCCATCAGGGTTGTTTTAGATTTGCTCCTTTTCACATTGTTTCCAAATGAGGCTTCTGTCCTAGAATTGAGGCTTCAAGACCAGACCAGACCAGACCAGACCAAACAGCTGTCTCAATTATGGTTGCCATGTGTGGTTTTGGACTGGACAATCTTTTTTTTTCCTCTTAGTGGGCTGTCTGGAAATTTAAAAAATGTAAACTGGACACGTTTTAAAGAAAATTCAACTTTCCCATTGACTTCTGCGCCTCAGTGTGGCAGCATTATCGAGATGATTAAGTTGATCTTTCTCTACATCCTAGCTATGATTGTAACACTACATTCTGCTCTCTCTCCTTCTCCCCTAAGTACTCTATGTTTTGACTGTGTAGCACACAAGAAACAATACTTTTCACTGTATCTCAGTACATGTGACAATAATGAATCAAATCAAATGCCTCAACACATATTCATCGGTATTGAAGAGACTTCTGAATTGAAGCCATGCCCCCACCCCGATCCAACTGTGAATTGACAATGGCATCAACTCCAACATCAGGGCCAGTTCAATAAGTCCCACTTTAAACCGGACCTGCTTTTCAATATTGTACCGTGCAGGGAAAACGACATGACTTAAAAAACTTTTATGACATATATTCTTCAAATCTCAGTCTATGAACGTGTTGCAGCTGGTGAGACTGGAGAACCTGAATGCATGAAGGGTGCAGCTGCATTCTCCCTGAAGGAGAACAAAAATTAGAGAGAAAAATAATCTTTATGTGAGTGTGACTGAAATGAAGGGTTAGAGAATCACATCTTTTTACTTACTTAGATCCACTTCCTGGTTATTCCATTTCATCTCCTTAATTTGATGAGACTTAGGTTAAAAAGGGCATTCACCCCATTTGACTTCATTTCAGATTATCAACCAATCTAGCATCTAGCTGTGACTGAATCAGTGCCCTATCTTCAACTAGTATTCTGCCTCTAGTTGTTGATCACCTCCCCCTAGGTTAGTCTAAACATTATCAAGTTAGATTAAAGCAGATATACAGCAAGATATGGGAATGTTAGTGTATTTGTTGAGTGAATACTGCATGATTTGCTTTGCAAGGACATGGAGCTATTACAAGGGGGCATAACTATAGGGTTCATGGTGGGAGATATAGGAAGGATATCAGAGGTAGGTTCTTCACGCAGAGAGTGGTTGGGGTGTGGAATGGACTGCCTGCAGTGATAGTGGAGTCAGACACTTTAGGAACATTTAAGCGGTTATTGGATAGGCACATGGAGCACACCAGGATGGTAGGGAGTGGGATAGCTTGATCTTGGTTTCAGATGAAGGTCGGCACAACATCGTGGGCCGAAGGGCCTGTTCTGTGCTGTAATGTTCTATGTTCTATGCTGGATACTCTGGAATCATATATTGTGTTTGTCTTTGAATATCCACAGGATAGCTGGAAAATATTTTATGATGGACAGAAAGTTATAACTTTATCATTCATTTCCAACTTTCTAGACCCCAAATGACTCATACAAGGCTCAGACAACCTAAGCAGACAAGCACAGAATGTTTCCATTTGCCTCATTCTGCTTGTGCCAGCTCTCTGAAAAGAACCACCAAGTTAGCCCCACTCTTTTTTTCCCATTGTCCTACAAGTATTTCCTTTTCAAGTACACATCTAATTCCCTTTGAAAGTTACTATTAAAACTGCTCCCACCCCTCTTCCAGCCAGTGTGTTCCAGATCGTCATAAATCACCAATTAAAAATAAGTCTTCTTCTCCCTCTTGACAGTTTCGTCAAATCTGTAAGTATGCTGGTTTTCGATCTGTCTGCTAGTGGTAACAATTTCTCTCCTGGACCTTCTCAAAACCCCTCAATTTTGAACTGGTTACAATTCCCCTTAACCTCATCACAAAACTGAGCTCCCCGTACACCTGGCACTACTCTGGTAAATCTGCTCTATGCCCTCTCGGAGGCCTTCACATCCTTTCAAAAACGTGGACCCGGAATTGGGCACAATACTGTATTTGGAGGTCTTAACCAGTGATTTAAAAAGCTGTACCATGACCATTATTGGAAGATTTTTAATGCATGTAATGGAGCAGGGTGGAGAACTCCACCATAAGACTCAACAGTCCCCACCGGGGGCGGCACGGTGGCAGGCACTGCTGCCTCACAGCGCCAGGGACCTGGGTTCGATTCCCGGCTTGGGTCACTGACTGTGTGGAGTTTGCACGCTCTCCCCATGTCGGTGTGGGTTTCCTCCGGGTGCTCCGGTTTCCTCCCACAGTCTGAAAGACATGCTGGTTAGGTGCATTGACCCGAATAGGCACCAGAGTGTGGCGACTAGGGGGTTTTCACAGGAACTTCACTGCAGTGTTAATATAAGCCTTACTTGCGACTAATAAATAAAACTTTACTTTAACTTTACTGCAGGCCACATTTCATCCATACATTACCAGTGCAACAGAGCTAACGTGGAGCTCTCAATCCAACTAATTGGCAAAGACACATTTTGTGGAAATAACGGAAATCTCTTCTGTACATATTTGCTTTCATTTTTCTAACTTTTAAAATTTTACTCTAGTATGCTAAGAGACTCATTTACTACCTCAAGGCATATACGGTCTAAATCGCTATGATGTGTTTATCCTTATTTTATCGATTGAGCTGGTGGTGCAAGAAAAAAAGTGTCAATTTCTGAAGCCTTGTATGATGTCTTTAACAACGATGATGCTCACATCCTTGGTACCACAGGGTGAACTGTCTATACATCAATCAGCAGAAAAAGACCACTTTCAACCTTTTTGCAAAGCTGCAATCTTTCTCAAGATCAACTGCAAAAAATGTGAATTAAAGAAAGCAAAATAATTGTTTAGAGTGGAACTTTCTGTTTATCAGGAAATGATGTGACCTTTCGGCCAAAAAAAAAATCTGTCTCCACCTTCAGCAATCTGAGGAATTGTGTCACATTTTGGTCACACGGGACTGATGATAATCTTTAAGCTCATCCATAGTTACAGTAGGATAAGCTGAGGATGAAATGAATCAGGAGCAAATACAGCACCTCACTGATGGCAAGTAGCTGTCAGATGAAGCTTCTTAGCATCGATTTTGTATTTAATGGTATAAGAAAAGCAGAAAATGATGGAAAAATTCAGCTGGTTGGGTAGTTTCTGTGCAGTGAGACGCAGAGTTAACGTTTCAGGTCAATATGGTCTTTCGCTGGAACAAACTCGTCAGGCTGGCATGAACCTCAACATTTATAACCTTATTATATTTATAATCTTATCTCATAGCTAACAACTATACATTGTCGGCAGAAATAAAATTGATGAAATCTTGAAAAGGAAAGGTCAAATTTCAATGCAATTCAGGTATTCATTCAAAATAATCTTCGATTTTTGTTTCAAAATAAATGGCCTCAACACTTCATGCAATGAAACGCGCGACTAACAAACCCTACGCCAGTTTGGCAGTGGGAAATTAATTGATTGTTTCGGGTTTGCTGGAATATGAGCTGTTAGGACCGAAATGTGATGAGAACATGTTCGGATTCAACTAGGTAAACAAACAACTGAGACTTGAGGCTTTCATTAACTTTCTACCAACCAATTACTTCCACCTGGTAATCTATGTACAAATATTTCAATCATCTATCAACAGATCAGAAAAAAATCTCTTCCATTCTATGCATACATTCTATTTTCTACCAAAATATACAAACAATAAACGGACTACAGTACATGCCGAGGTAAGACAACAGAAAAAGTACATTCTTGTAGAGAATGACTCATACCGGGGGGGGTTTCAATGGCAAATGCTGGGCTGGAATAAACATTCATAATTATGGTGTAGTCTGACACAAGAGTGCTTTGCTCAAAGAACAAAGTGACAGGAATACGAAATGGAAATTTATTACATTAATTTTTCTAACAAAATGGAAATTGCAAATGGCAGGAGTGCAAAATAGACTTGTTTTTTTAAGGTTTCCTTCCCACTGTGCTTAGACGAACATTTTATATCAAATTCAACATGAATAAATATACAGGTTAGCTCAATGTTTTTTGGTTCTGACTGTGTTTCTCTTTAGTTCCAACTTCCATCAGAATCTAGTATGTCCAAATCACCATTTACTGTCACTATAAAGGACATTTATCAGTAGGAGCACTGGGCAGGGAGAGAGCGAGAGGGGCTGAGATGGAGGGATGAAGATAAATAAAATGCTTAAAAGGAAAATTAAAACTTTCTTTTCAAGCAACTCTGCTCTCGAGACAGGAGTCTGACTTGACCGGAGTGCCACTCGGAAATTTGGGCATGCTGACAACTGATTTCTACTTTAAACTTTGTGCCAGGAGCTGACTCTCTGAAAGCTCACCTAACCTTTCATCAGCCTAAAGATTGTGGAGAGTTCCGGTCAGTCCTTGGTGTTTAGCACAGGACACGTTAGACTCTCAGCAACGTGTGTGGAGGGTGGTGGACGAGTAGCAGTAAATGTATGTTGCCGTTGCTGCGGGAGAAGCGATCACCCAAACTATCACACTTCCTTTTTGTCTTGTGTAAAACCTATTTAATTTGTCAGCATTTATCACAGCAAAAAAACTTGCGATAGGAACTCCCTGTCCTCCGTGACAGTGTCACCCCTCTCTCTCTCAACGCCTCGCAGTGACAACTAAAATACACGCCAAAAGTTGTTGCTTATTACTAATTCAACTATCGCTACCAGACGTTAAGAGAGAGAGGGGATTCACTGAGGACAGGGAGACACGGAGGACAGGGAGACACGGAGGACAGGGAGACACGGAGGACAGGGAGACACGGAGGACAGGGAGACACGGAGGACAGGGAGACACGGAGGACAGGGAGACACGGAGGACAGGGAGACACGGAGGACAGGGAGACACGGAGGACAGGGAGACACGGAGGACAGGGAGACACGGAGGACAGGGAGACACGGAGGACAGGGAGACACGGAGGACAGGGAGACACGGAGGACAGGGAGACACGGAGGACAGGGAGACACGGAGGACAGGGAGACACGGAGGACAGGGAGACACGGAGGACAGGGAGACACGGAGGACAGGGAGACACGGAGGACAGGGAGACACGGAGGACAGGGAGACACGGAGGACAGGGAGACACGGAGGACAGGGAGACACGGAGGACAGGGAGACACGGAGGACAGGGAGACACGGAGGACAGGGAGACACGGAGGACAGGGAGACACGGAGGACAGGGAGACACGGAGGACAGGGAGACACGGAGGACAGGGAGACACGGAGGACAGGGAGACACGGAGGACAGGGAGACACGGAGGACAGGGAGACACGGAGGACAGGGAGACACGGAGGACAGGGAGACACGGAGGACAGGGAGACACGGAGGACAGGGAGACACGGAGGACAGGGAGACACGGAGGACAGGGAGACACGGAGGACAGGGAGACACGGAGGACAGGGAGACACGGAGGACAGGGAGACACGGAGGACAGGGAGACACGGAGGACAGGGAGACACGGAGGACAGGGAGACACGGAGGACAGGGAGACACGGAGGACAGGGAGACACGGAGGACAGGGAGACACGGAGGACAGGGAGACACGGAGGACAGGGAGACACGGAGGACAGGGAGACACGGAGGACAGGGAGACACGGAGGACAGGGAGACACGGAGGACAGGGAGACACGGAGGACAGGGAGACACGGAGGACAGGGAGACACGGAGGACAGGGAGACACGGAGGACAGGGAGACACGGAGGACAGGGAGACACGGAGGACAGGGAGACACGGAGGACAGGGAGACACGGAGGACAGGGAGACACGGAGGACAGGGAGACACGGAGGACAGGGAGACACGGAGGACAGGGAGACACGGAGGACAGGGAGACACGGAGGACAGGGAGACACGGAGGACAGGGAGACACGGAGGACAGGGAGACACGGAGGACAGGGAGACACGGAGGACAGGGAGACACGGAGGACAGGGAGACACGGAGGACAGGGAGACACGGAGGACAGGGAGACACGGAGGACAGGGAGACACGGAGGACAGGGAGACACGGAGGACAGGGAGACACGGAGGACAGGGAGACACGGAGGACAGGGAGACACGGAGGACAGGGAGACACGGAGGACAGGGAGACACGGAGGACAGGGAGACACGGAGGACAGGGAGACACGGAGGACAGGGAGACACGGAGGACAGGGAGACACGGAGGACAGGGAGACACGGAGGACAGGGAGACACGGAGGACAGGGAGACACGGAGGACAGGGAGACACGGAGGACAGGGAGACACGGAGGACAGGGAGACACGGAGGACAGGGAGACACGGAGGACAGGGAGACACGGAGGACAGGGAGACACGGAGGAC
Organism: Mustelus asterias; assembly: GCF_964213995.1. Taxonomy (NCBI): domain Eukaryota; kingdom Metazoa; phylum Chordata; class Chondrichthyes; order Carcharhiniformes; family Triakidae; genus Mustelus; species Mustelus asterias. The sequence continues at coordinate 11,421 of NW_027592842.1, forward strand.
AGGGAGACACGGAGGACAGGGAGACACGGAGGACAGGGAGACACGGAGGACAGGGAGACACGGAGGACAGGGAGACACGGAGGACAGGGAGACACGGAGGACAGGGAGACACGGAGGACAGGGAGACACGGAGGACAGGGAGACACGGAGGACAGGGAGACACGGAGGACAGGGAGACACGGAGGACAGGGAGACACGGAGGACAGGGAGACACGGAGGACAGGGAGACACGGAGGACAGGGAGACACGGAGGACAGGGAGACACGGAGGACAGGGAGACACGGAGGACAGGGAGACACGGAGGACAGGGAGACACGGAGGACAGGGAGACACGGAGGACAGGGAGACACGGAGGACAGGGAGACACGGAGGACAGGGAGACACGGAGGACAGGGAGACACGGAGGACAGGGAGACACGGAGGACAGGGAGACACGGAGGACAGGGAGACACGGAGGACAGGGAGACACGGAGGACAGGGAGACACGGAGGACAGGGAGACACGGAGGACAGGGAGACACGGAGGACAGGGAGACACGGAGGACAGGGAGACACGGAGGACAGGGAGACACGGAGGACAGGGAGACACGGAGGACAGGGAGACACGGAGGACAGGGAGACACGGAGGACAGGGAGACACGGAGGACAGGGAGACACGGAGGACAGGGAGACACGGAGGACAGGGAGACACGGAGGACAGGGAGACACGGAGGACAGGGAGACACGGAGGACAGGGAGACACGGAGGACAGGGAGACACGGAGGACAGGGAGACACGGAGGACAGGGAGACACGGAGGACAGGGAGACACGGAGGACAGGGAGACACGGAGGACAGGGAGACACGGAGGACAGGGAGACACGGAGGACAGGGAGACACGGAGGACAGGGAGACACGGAGGACAGGGAGACACGGAGGACAGGGAGACACGGAGGACAGGGAGACACGGAGGACAGGGAGACACGGAGGACAGGGAGACACGGAGGACAGGGAGACACGGAGGACAGGGAGACACGGAGGACAGGGAGACACGGAGGACAGGGAGACACGGAGGACAGGGAGACACGGAGGACAGGGAGACACGGAGGACAGGGAGACACGGAGGACAGGGAGACACGGAGGACAGGGAGACACGGAGGACAGGGAGACACGGAGGACAGGGAGACACGGAGGACAGGGAGACACGGAGGACAGGGAGACACGGAGGACAGGGAGACACGGAGGACAGGGAGACACGGAGGACAGGGAGACACGGAGGACAGGGAGACACGGAGGACAGGGAGACACGGAGGACAGGGAGACACGGAGGACAGGGAGACACGGAGGACAGGGAGACACGGAGGACAGGGAGACACGGAGGACAGGGAGACACGGAGGACAGGGAGACACGGAGGACAGGGAGACACGGAGGACAGGGAGACACGGAGGACAGGGAGACACGGAGGACAGGGAGACACGGAGGACAGGGAGACACGGAGGACAGGGAGACACGGAGGACAGGGAGACACGGAGGACAGGGAGACACGGAGGACAGGGAGACACGGAGGACAGGGAGACACGGAGGACAGGGAGACACGGAGGACAGGGAGACACGGAGGACAGGGAGACACGGAGGACAGGGAGACACGGAGGACAGGGAGACACGGAGGACAGGGAGACACGGAGGACAGGGAGACACGGAGGACAGGGAGACACGGAGGACAGGGAGACACGGAGGACAGGGAGACACGGAGGACAGGGAGACACGGAGGACAGGGAGACACGGAGGACAGGGAGACACGGAGGACAGGGAGACACGGAGGACAGGGAGACACGGAGGACAGGGAGACACGGAGGACAGGGAGACACGGAGGACAGGGAGACACGGAGGACAGGGAGACACGGAGGACAGGGAGACACGGAGGACAGGGAGACACGGAGGACAGGGAGACACGGAGGACAGGGAGACACGGAGGACAGGGAGACACGGAGGACAGGGAGACACGGAGGACAGGGAGACACGGAGGACAGGGAGACACGGAGGACAGGGAGACACGGAGGACAGGGAGACACGGAGGACAGGGAGACACGGAGGACAGGGAGACACGGAGGACAGGGAGACACGGAGGACAGGGAGACACGGAGGACAGGGAGACACGGAGGACAGGGAGACACGGAGGACAGGGAGACACGGAGGACAGGGAGACACGGAGGACAGGGAGACACGGAGGACAGGGAGACACGGAGGACAGGGAGACACTGAGGACAGGGAGACACTGAGGACAGGGAGACACTGAGGACAGGGAGACACTGAGGACAGGGAGACACTGAGGACAGGGAGACACTGAGGACAGGGAGACACTGAGGACAGGGAGACACTGAGGACAGGGAGACACTGAGGACAGGGAGACACTGAGGACAGGGAGACACTGAGGACAGGGAGACACTGAGGACAGGGAGACACTGAGGACAGGGAGACACTGAGGACAGGGAGACACTGAGGACAGGGAGACACTGAGGACAGGGAGACACTGAGGACAGGGAGACACTGAGGACAGGGAGACACTGAGGACAGGGAGACACTGAGGACAGGGAGACACTGAGGACAGGGAGACACTGAGGACAGGGAGACACTGAGGACAGGGAGACACTGAGGACAGGGAGACACTGAGGACAGGGAGACACTGAGGACAGGGAGACACTGAGGACAGGGAGACACTGAGGACAGGGAGACACTGAGGACAGGGAGACACTGAGGACAGGGAGACACTGAGGACAGGGAGACACTGAGGACAGGGAGACACTGAGGACAGGGAGACACTGAGGACAGGGAGACACTGAGGACAGGGAGACACTGAGGACAGGGAGACACTGAGGACATAATAGGCTTTACACAAGACAAAAAGAAAGTGTGATGGTTTGGGGTGATTGCTTCTCACGCAACAACAGCAACATACATTTGCTGCTACAGGGACTTGCCCACCACCCTACACACACATTGCCGAGAGTCTAGCATGTCCTGTGCTGAACACCAATGGTTAAAATTTCCTCCCTATGGCATCCATCTCATTTAGAAAGTGAGGGTATTCGGAAAACAAATCTGAAATTGTCTAGACAGCTATGCTGCTCAGACTGCATTAAAAAAAAACCCGTCCGCAGAAGGAAACACCTCACAGTGGAGAGGTCTGCACTCATTGTGTAACTACTCCCAGACATAGCTGGAGTGAAAACATACCCATAACTAACGATCCTCAATAGGCTCGATCACGTTCCGAGAGAAAGTTAAAATTCAATCTACAAAGCACATTAAATTCATCAAAAAGACTAACTCTAATTTGCTCCCTTAAAAAAAAATGGCCCTCACTTTAAATGGGGATTCTGCTGGTCTCAGTCAAAAAGAGACAGAACTCCAGAGAAAAGCATCTCTGTTTGCCACTTATTTGTACTGTTATTCTACGAGTTACAGTGGGAGACTGGTAGAATTCCTGAGGAATTTTAGGGCCTACAGGATAAGCTATTTAAAATGGTTCTCAACGCTGTTTTTTGAAAAATCAAATTCAATCAAATCAAGTCCAATTCAGAGTCTCAAGTTGAGACATTCCCGATCCAAGCTGACAAGACAGGGCTCTCACCCCCTGTCTTGGGCTTGATCGACATGATCCAAGCTGATTGGAGTAGGCATTGCACCTCCTCCAAGGCTTGATCTCATTTGCATCTTAGCCAAAAGGCCGAGGTGCTGCTTTTAAAAATTGCTTCAAATGAAGCTAAAATGTAACCTAATGACTTCAACCAAGTACATACAGCATGTCGATACTACCCTTGATCTTAGCCAAAAGGCCGAGAAGCGATGGTTCTCAACGCTGTTAAGATAAGCTGCAGTGTTAATGGGAGAGGATGTTCTCTCCAGGCTTTTTCCACATGTCTCCCCCATATAACCCAGCTCAGACTTGACATTAAGTATTGTCTTCTGCCTCTCCAATTTAACACCTGCCATTGTAGGCAGTTCTATGAGGTTGTTTCCTTAATTCAGATTTCAGTAGGTAATGGTTGGCAGCTAATAGCATAAAATCAGCTGAACTGAACCGCAACGGACTGACCGGAATCAACAATTTTTTTCATGTTTTAACGTGGAGCATTATCTAACCGTTTGGTACCGGGCAACATGGAATACCATACCAGTATGAATCAGCCTCTACAATCCAGGCACATGCAGTTGAACGGCAACATTCAAGAAGACTCTGTATTCCAACCATAAACAGGCAACAGTTTCTGTCACGGTAACTTGCCTACCCATTAGCTTTGGACAATCATTTCTTTCGCTGCAGCAATATTCTTTTAAACTCATTCTCTTCTTCCCGCCAAAATACCTTCTGTACGTTGTCTCCTTTTGGAAGTTCACTCAGCATCTGACGCTGCTAGTATCTGCGGTACACTGATTGGTACCTGGTATCCTAGTTCCTCCGCAGGCATTGGGACCACCGTTCCTTTCGGTGTATCATAGCCTACCTGTCCAGAAGGGGCACCCTCAGTTCTAGGTAACAATGTGCTTAAACTACCCGCCACGGAAGGGCCTGTGCCACCCACTGATTTAAAGGTGGAGGCTGCTGCAGATCCCAAGGTTCCAGTTGGGTGACCAGAAATTTCCATTATGATTGGAGTGGCATATTCAGGGCTTGAAACTGGTAAAGGTTCTGCATATGCATGGTAAATCTCTGACACAGGAGCGTCATAGTGACCGTCCCCATCTGGATCACTGTATCCTGTTTCAGCATCTTCCTCTGGTTTAAAACTGGACCCCTGTCGTAGTGTCCCTGCTACTCCTGCCACGAGGGGCTGGGCATATTCTGTAAATGTAAAGTCATATCATTAGTCCTCTGAATAATGGATTGGCATTATTTTACTTTTCTGCACTTTAGTCCCAAGTAATAAAAGTTACGATCTGTGGCTGTTATATTCGGGTCCTCTCCATGACACCTTTTCTGGCGATCTAGCTACCAAACACTGACAACAGACCAGTGCAGGGTGGAAGAAGAACCACGGTCATTTTAAATAAATCTCTGTTCACACGCCAGTTAAAACAAAGTTCTCTCTCCCCACACTTCTCCAGGTTGCTGTTATCTACCTCTCTTTGGAGCTGAGGGTGCAAGAGAGAAGCATGCTTCCTATCTCTGTCACCGGTGCCCTGTAACTAGCTGCTGAATCCAAGAGACAATGCCTGGAGTATCCTCACCTCAACTGTAGATCCAGACATGAATGCAGGGTGCAAGTTGAAGGACAAATACTCAGCAGCATCATGCTATAAAATGTGCATAGACTAAGGACTCATGGAACAAAGCAACAGTGTGACGTTAGTGTACCTTTAAGGAATGTTTTTTAAAAAAATCATGTTCTCTGCAGTTGTAAGCAGGACTTTTGGTTTCATTGTTGCTGGGAGGCCTGCTAGAAGTTATTTTATTGCTGCTTCAATGGTTCAAATGGGGTTTTATTTTTACTCTGGACCTCAGGTGCTTTCTGGGATTTGTTTTATGACCCTGCATTGTGAGAGGGAAGATTGATTGACAAGTCAAAGTCAAGTGGTTCCTCCCCAGAAAAATCAAAGAATTCATTTTCAGTTTTGGTTTTAGCGTCAGAAGCTGCCTGGTTGTCAAGTGCTTCTCTCTTTCTCTCCCTGGGATTGTAAATTCTGCTGGCTAGCTGGAAGCAAGGCTTCTTGCCTTCCTGGAGTGAAAATTCTGCTGCTGGTGGTTCGCTAGTTAGTAACTAGAATCTGTCCCACTCTCCCTGGTGTTTTGGGAAGCCGTTCTGACTTCAGGCTTGTGAGTGTGTGTGTGTGTGTGTGTGCATGTGCATCTCAAGAGAATTGCAGCATCCAACCAAAGGACTAAGTTCCAGCATCATGCAAGCATTCATATTTTCTGTGCTAAACCTGTGGCAAGGATTTAGTATAGGAAAGTTTAGAACATTTCATATATTTGTCAAGGGTTATACAATATCATGGTTGTTTTTGTTCTTGTTTGTAACTGGTAAAAATTATTGCTAATTTTCTTTCTATATATGTTAACTGTATTCTTAAATAAACTTTGTTTAATAAAAGCTCCCTGGTGGGTCAGTTGAATCATATCTGAAGTGAAACATCGCATGCTCACCCTAGCCAAAATCAAGTTGCAAAACTTATGATCCAGGCAGGCTTCATAAAACACTTTGGAGTTTCTGACCTGAATTATAACAATGGGCCTCAGAAGAGTTCTCTGAAAACCAGTTAGTTATCAGAGGGGGACAAAAGAAGGCTTACTGTGAGCTCATACACAAAGAATCAACACTTGAATAAGTAGAGTAGCAGGATCATTTGAGACCTCAGTTAGGAGTGGGTTTCCCTGTCCTTTAGAGAATCGCCCCAGACCCAGGTAAGGATCCAATGCTTAGGGCTATGAGCCATGGCCAATGGCAGATGAATCAAATTTTTCATGGCGGTGGAACTGATAGAAACTTGAGGGACAGCAGCTCCTTCAGGAACAGGACTTGCGTCACCTATAAGCACTTGAGGAAGGCATCATTTCCGATAACCAGAATATCAGCCTGATGGGCCAACACATTCTGGCCTTAGAGAGAGTTAATATTTACCAGATTTTTTTGTGGAAAGGAAAAAGCAGTTTGAAACTTTGCAGCCACGTATCTACACAACAATTCATTCTGCAGACATGACCATAGCAAGACACTATTGATCCTATTTTATAGTAAGCGGTTTCATGGGACTGCCTGTTTTAAATGATTGCTCAGTCTCTACATTTATTGCTGTCGAATACCTGCGGGTTCTGTCTGGATCATTGTGCTGGCATTCCGGGCTCTCAGACGGCTCATCTCGCTGCTGCTGTAGCGCACAGAAGTGTCATCTGGTTCAGCATTTTTCGCAGGTAGAAACTGTTTCATCCCCTTCCACCAGCCTGCACCATAATTTCCAGTTAGTTAAATAGTCACAAACACTACTGCTGGTCAGAAGAGCCACACAGGCTATCAATATTCTTCGAATATTATCAGCAATACTCCAATTCAAATGTTATACCCCCCCATGGCACTGTACATGCTTTCCCTTCAGGTATTCACCCACCTCCCTTTCGGAAGTTACGGCTGCACCACTATTCCAGGTGTCATGATACACGTTTGTCCTATCAGGTATGTCATAGGAATTGAAGTAAGAAATGCCAATGGGAAAGAAAAGCCAACCAAAGCCCATCTTTCATTTCAAACCGTTAGAGAGTCTGGATTACTCAAGACTTTCCATTTGTGATTCATTAGCTGGCAGTGAACCTGCTTCTGTGTGGCCTTGGATTTGTGTGTGTGTGTGTGTGTGTGTGTGTGTGTGTGTGTGTGTGTGTGTGTGTGTGTGTGTGTGTGTGTGTGTGTGTGGAGAATTATCAACATCGATCTATGCAATAATCAACTAATCCTATGGCCTCTCATTGAATGACAAAATCAAGGCCAGCTCCCTACATTAATTACACATTCACCCAATTTTGTTAGACAAGTTCAAATTTTTTAACTTCATAAAGTTATAAAATCTATTGCATTAGTTTGACATCAACTTTGACATTTCGTTACAGATAAAACTTTTAAACTGATTGATAATCTCTCCCTCATCTGTAATTCCCGTTGCAATTTTTCTTTTTTTAAAATCGCTATCGGGCCTGTCTTCCTCAGAGCTTTCTGTTCTCGTTGTCTCCAAACGTGCCATCCTAAAGGCCTTTCCTCCTCTCTCTATACTCATTGTTGAAATCAAGATTCATTATGTATTGCAAGAAGTCTCACAACACCAGGTTAAAGTCCAAAATGTTTAATTGGTATCACAAGGTTTTGGAGCGCTGCTCCTTCATCAGGTGGGTTCACAAACAGGGCATATACAGACACAGACTCAATTGCAAGGTAATGGTTGGAATGCGAGTCTTTACAGGTAATCAAGTCTTTACAGGTACAGACAATACGAGTGGAGAGGGGAATAATCACAGGTTAAAGAGATGTGAATTGTCTCAAGCCAGAACAGTTAGTAGGACTTTACAAGCCCAGGCCAATCCTACTAACTGTCCTGGCTTGAGACAATTCACACCTCTTTAACCTGTGATTATTCCTCTCTCTACTCACATCGTCTGTAAAGACTCCATCACCACCAACACACACTGTGTACCATCTACCACCTCTTTAACCTGTGCTTAACCCTCTCTCCACTCGCATTGTCTGCACCTGTAAAGACTTGATTACTTGTTAAGACTCGCATTCCAACCATTATCTTGCAATTGAGTCTGTGTCTATATATACTGTGTTTGTGAACCCAACTCTCCACTCACCTGATCAAGGAGCAGCACTCTGAAAGCTCGTGATACCAAATAAACCTGCTGGACTTTAATCTGGTGTTGTGAGACTTCTTACTGTGCCCATCCCAGTCCAACACCAGCATCTCCATATCATTATATATGTAGTCTTAGATTCTAGTTCATTGCTTCCTTGGACCTTTAGGCAATTGAACTGTATTGCACCAGAGAGGAAAATGCATATTACTCCCTGTAAACAGGTTTGTATATGTATAATGCAGCTGTTGGCTACAAAGAACAGTATTCAGAAAGAATTGCTCAATCCTCCTCATACTCAAAGAATATGTGAAATTATTAGGAGAAATGAAAAATAGTTTTATTACATGCATCCCTCACTCGTTCATTAATTTTTGAAACACAAGTTTGGTGCCATCTGGTTCTTGGTCATTATTTCCTGATCTACCGTAGCTTTTTGATGCCTGTATTGTGGCACTTGTCCCTGCACCTGGTTTCATATTTTCCTAAAAGAGTGCTGCTGACAAATTATGTGGATGAACTTTACAGGCTAGAGACATGAGATTATCCTTTCAAGGCCCGCCTTCCCCCCCTCCCCAACACAGAACTTCCCTTTGGTTCTTTGCACTCTCCCCCTTTCCTGCTGCTGTCCTTGCTTATAACCCGATGCATCTATAACCTTTTCCAGTTCTGATGAAAGGTTGCCGACCTGAAGCATTAATGTTTCACTGCACAGACGCTGCCAAGTCTGCTGAGTATTTATTTTCATATCAGATTTTGCTTTTGAAAACGTTACATTCAATCACAAAACGCAGCCGTTTTGTAACCATGTCAGCTTGACTCAGTTTGGGACCAAAACAGAAAATACTGGAAAATCTCAGCGGGTCTGACAGCATGTGTGGAGAGGGAATAGAGTCAATGTTTCGAGCGTGGATGACCCTTCGCCAGACTTGAAACGTTGCCTCTGTTCTCTTCCCACAGATGCTGTCAAACCGACTGAGATTTTCCAACTCTTTCTGCTTTTATTTCAGATTCCAGCATCCGCAGTATGTTGCCTTTATTTGACTCAGTTCGAGCACCATCAAGCACATGAGTTTAGATTCAAGACTCACTGCTGACTTCAACAGCTATCTCGGGCCACTGCAGAATTATCAGGCTTTTGGATGAGATGCTAAACCACCCTCTCTATCTGCCTACTTAGCTGGAGCATCACTCACCTGCTCGATCCCAATACGGTAAGTTGTAAGGCCCTGCTACAGGCTTCTTTCTGCAATGGAAATAATTTCAGTTATCAGCTGAATGGCTGTGACTTAATACTTCACAGACAATGCACTTAGAATCATAGAATCTCTACAGTGAAGGAGGAGGCCATTCAGCCCGCTGAGTCTGGGCTGATGGGCTGAATGCCCATCAACAATCCCATCGTGGCCCCATCCCTGTTACCCCACACATTTACCCTGGTAGTCCCCCTAATTTAGCATGGCCAATCAACCTAGACCTCAACCTAATCTTTGGACTGAGAGAGGAAACCGGAGTACCCGGAGGAAAGCCTCGCCGACATGGGGAGCATGTACAAACTCCGCACAGAAGTGACGCAAGGCCGGAATTGAACCTGGGTCCTTGACGCTGTGAGACAGCAGTGCTAACCACTATGCCGCCCCAGTGCTGCATCAGAGGGGAAAATGCATGCACGTTATCCCTAGTATTTTTAACATCTAGAATAAAGACCTTTAGTAATAAAAGGCACAGTGGTTCGCACTGCTGCCTCACAGCGCCAGGGATCCGGGTTCAATTCCCGGCTTGGGTCACTGTCTGTGCAGAGTTTGCACGTTCTCCCCGTGTCTGCATGGGTTTCCTCTGGGTGCTCTGGTTTCCTCCCACAGTCTGAAAGACACGCTGGTTAGGTGCATTGACCCAAACAGGCACTGGAATGTGGCAACTAGGGGAATTTCACAGTAATTTCAATGCAGTGTTAATGTAAGCCTTACTTGTGACTAATTAATAAACGTTTTACTTTACTTTAAGGATCTAGATAGAGAAAGAATTGTGACTGCCCGACCATTCATCATAACTCAAAAGTGATAATGAATGAAAAACATCCAGAGTTTTGTTTTTCTCAGGTTCGCAAAGTCAGCTTTAACCTTTTATACGCAGAAGCCTGATTTATTAGAAGAAATCCATCTTAACATTAAATTATTGGGAATAATATTTCAAAAGTTTAAATAAGGTTATTCATTACTTTTTTTAAAGGAACATAATCTTTATTTATGCAATCCCTGCTCCTCGGCTGACCATTTGCTCACCTGTTTCTCCAATGCCAGCCACATACAAGGATCAGTATAAGGGTAGTAAGCACCATGACTAACACAGGCACCAGGACAGCCGCCAACGCCACATCTGAAACCCATTGAAAACAGCTGCAGTTCAGCTAAAGCCAAGTACAGACTAGCTTTGAAAAAAAGGATCCATTAGGCCAGTAATCTCACATTTCTATGTTTAAATCTGAAATGTGAAACTAAACAGTTTGTGTTTGCAAACACTTCTAAAGTTTCTGGCGAACAACAACATTTACAGTCGCAAATTTTCACAGCACACTTACGGTAGAACCTTCAATAATATCAGTTGTATTTGTACCAATACACAATTATACACAAACTCTGAGGTGTCTGATGACATTCTGTACTCATAGGCATGTGTGAACTTTTAGAAACAAAACCAGAAACACTAATTTTACATGTGCAAATCTTCCAGAAAGTTCTTCCTGGTAACCTCAATCATCCTGAACTTCTCTTTCAAGCTGAACTACCCATTCCAAATGAGTCGGGTGCACTTGTAAGTAACTTTTTAAAAAGAGGAAAGCTGTAGATATTATGGCATAGTGACAGAATACAACTGGGAGAAACTGTAAAGATGATTTAAGCTTCCCAAACTTTATCCAGGTGGTTAACTAGGGGCACAGAATGCTCTGTAAATATTTGGCCTGTTGTACCTTTGGATAAAACATAGGCCGAAACAAAGTCCAACCAATGCACTCTAAAGATGTGCGGATTAGGTTGATTGGCCATGCTAAATTGCCCCTTAGCGTCAGGGGGATTAGCAGGGTAAATAAATGGGGATAGGGCCTGGGTGTGATTGTTATTGGTGCGGGTTTGATGGGCTGAATGGCCTCCTTCTGCAATATAGGGATTCTATTCTTCTATTCTATTAGCAAGCAACTCTACATCTGAATTAACCAAATCGTTAACTCAGATCTCTAAGAAAATAGGTATGCTTTTTAATTGATTGAATTACCTTGGTTACCATTCTGCTATGTCACAGTTGACCTTTGCACTAAAAGGTATTTAAATGCTTAACTCAACAAAGCAGTGGGTTAATAGTAACTAACTGAATTCTACTCAGGATTGCCTGTTCAGAAGGATTAATAATGGTACATGGGAGTAACTGTGAGTTAATTCCCCGCCTCCACCCACCCAGTAGTTCAAGAGTAAAGCACCATAAGTTAAGGCCCTGAGGTAACAACTTAATTCAGACAGGGAAGGACTCAATTCAAACCAATCCTTGTGTGGTGGCGAGTAAACTGTTCTCAGCTGGGTGGGCTGACAAAAATACAATAGAAATGGTCAGGGGTTAGACATCTGTGATGGTCTTCATGGAAAGAATAGCACACCGATGGTAACTGTTAGTGCTCGTATATAAAGACCTACCACCTGGTACGGCCCTATTCCATGTGGAATCACACCCAGCTAAGGACTGCCATCTTCAGGCCAGGAGGCTTAAAGGATGGAAAGAAAAATTAAGGGAACGTATGTCCAGGTTCAATGTATTGTGACGACCGAATATGTTAAATATCATATAGATTTCCAGGAATTAACAGTGGTTTTCGGGGAATGAATTTGTAATTCTCTTCTGTTCCATCGAACCAGAAAACATGTGGTTTTATTTACCAGAATGCAAAGGGACTGATGTGTCTTGTATTCAGCACACTGATTTGATTAAGTAAGACTAATGCTGATTTTAATTGAGTTTTTTTTTTAACCCAGCGTTTTGGAGATATCATTCCACAATATCACCCATTTTTCTGTGAAAATTGAAAACCAGTAGCTTTGCTTCAATTGTATTGGATTGCACTGTTCCACAATGCACAGATCGCAAAGCTTTGTTTGCTAATTCTATCAACTGACTTAATTAAGGATAAGCTTTGCGCATTACCTTACATATTAGTGATTCTCACACCACTCATTCAGCAATTAAACTGAGAACTTACATCAGGGATTTTAAAGAGTCAGAACAGTTGCAGGCATGACTATTTCATCACAAGTCTGATAATACTGTTACCTAATTTTAAAAGTTAAATGGGATTCCATTTTAAAGAATTTTTTTTCCCACTTTTCTATTAATATTTCCAGCTGGTTGCAGAGGCCCAAACCCTGAAACAGGATTGAATAATATTAGTGTCTGCAGAGCTGCCAATATTTCAGTTAGTAAAGGGCCTCACTGATGGCTTGGCATACCTTTGGTCACCTTAGGAGTCAGTGAATTGTTCTTGACTTCTGGCGTAAAGGTCATTTCATCAAACTTTGGAGGGATTTCTGTGCTGAGCACAGGAGGCAGAGACTGGGATGGAGCCCGAGCTGCAAAAACAAATAACAGGAATATGATGTAATACGAGAATTAGCCAGGAAAACATTTCAAGTGTTGTGATAGCTTCTCTTTAATGGACCAGCCTCCTCTTCTGTGAACTGGAATCGGTCCCAAGGCTATAACTTTGTTCCTTCGCCCCCACAGAAATGAGCAAACTCAGGACTAGTTCACGAAGATTGGAAGCAATATGCATACTCCTAGACTCAACCATACATGCAGCTGTGAGCACGCTTCCTGCAGCACTGCTTGCAAACGTGTGTGTGCAACAATTATCTGGGAGGAGTTGGGAGTAAAGAATCCGAATGTAGAAGAACTCTGTGCACCCACAGTTACTATATGGTGCTTGCCAAGGTCAAATCACCGGCAAGAGAAAACAGAGTCAAGTTCCAACCCCTGGGTTATCTTTGTTTTTGAATGATAGAAAGTGCAATTTGACAGGGTTTGGATGCAACAGCCAGTGCCACATGAAGGAATATAGAGAAAAGTATTTCTAGTTGCATTTTATAGACCTCATCAATATACTGACAACCAGAGGAGCTGTGGAAAATGTGTCAAACGTATTATAGGTCTTACTGTGTAGAAAATTCATCTGGGAACAGATCATCAGCACTTGTTTCAGACGTGATCACTGTCACTGAGGCCCAGATAATCAGCAAGAGGACAAGGGTGAAAGTATCTGGGACAGTTTTGCTTAACTCGTTCATGGGATATGGGCAACACTGCTTAGACCAACATTTGTTGCCCATCCCCACTTGCTCTTGAAGGTGGTGGCGAGCCACTTCTTGAACCGCTGCAGTCCATGTGGTGTGGGTACACTCACAGGGCTGTAAGGGAGAGAATTCCAAGGTTTTGACCCATTGACAGTGAAGGAGCGCCCATATGTTTCCAAGTCAGGGTGGTGTGTGGCTTGGAGGGGAACTTGCAGGTGGGCAGTGTTTCCACTGCATCTGCTGCCCTTGTTCTTTGAGGTGGTGAATTTAGAGGGTGCTGTTGAAGGTGCCTTGGTGAGTTGCTGGTGCTGGAATGTGCCTTCTTGCAATCACTCCTGCTGACTTCACCAAAGCTTATAAGGGTTGTGTGAAGCTCCACACAGCTCAATATTAATGATCTGTGCCACAGGAGGGATACCTGGGAGTGTCTGTGTGATGGGTGCATACCACAGTCATGCATGGTGCTCAATGCTTTTTTTGAAAAAACATGTTGGTTCTCTTCAGGGAGCCAGGTTTCAATCCCAGACAGGACCACTCAAGTAGCCCCATGGGTGCCTTACCAAGAGTACATCTACGGACCAGACGTGTGGTCCCAAACTTTGGTAGCTTCTGACCCTCCATCCTCTGATATTGATAGCAATGCTTGGAGTGGATGGAGGTTTTGCACCTAATAGCCTATTACAGAATGCACAACTTAAAAGCTGGATCTACTGCATTCAGGATCTGGTCCAGTTTCCACATTCTCCTGCCAATGTTAGAGCAGAAGTGCATTAGGGAAGCTGGTTGCTGAGCGTTCTCATGCCACATAACAACTACATTGCAAAGCATTTTTCCAACATTATCTACAAATGGCTTTTCTCTTTCCATTAAAAATTCAGCATTTGTGTAGTTACATTTCAGCAAGGATAGAGAGTGGCTATAATAAATTTATATAGAATCATAGAATCCCTACAGTGGAGAAAGAGGCCATCCGGCCCATCGAGTCTACACCAGCCCTCCGAAAGATTGTCCCACCCAGGCCCTTAATCTGAACAAGCTTTTTTTAAGTATATTCTTTCATGGGATAAGAGCACCACTGGTAAGGGTAGCACTTGTTGCTTATCCCTAACTGCCCTTGGAAAGGGGGCACACCACTACATTCTTGAACGACTGCAGCTCCACTGTAATTTGTCACTGAGTATGTTATGGGAATCTTACCCAATGAAGGTTGGAATGGCTGGCAACCCAACAGCTCTACTTTCAGTGCTGCCTTCTGATGCCACTGCACTGGATTAATCTGAATGTAACGGGCGAGAATGGGTGGGATGAAGTTGTTCCGAACTTCTTGGTAATTGTTAGAATTTCCTTGGAATATCTGAGGAAAAAAAAGTGTACCAGAATTTTTCTCTTTTCATGGCCATTCATTTTAATCATGGCTGTTCATCAGAATCAATATCCTGATCCCCCACTCTCCCCATATCCTTTGATCTGTTTGGTCCCAAAAGCTATATTTTCCCCGTGTCTGCGTGGGTTTCCTCTGGGCGCTCCAGTTTCCTCCCACAGTCCGAAAGACGTGCTGGTTAGGTGCATTGGCCATGCTAAATTCTCCCTCAGTGTACCTGAACAGGTGCCAGACTGTGGCGACTAGGGGATTTTCACAGTAACTTCATTGCAGTGTTAGTAAGCCTATTTGTGACACTGAGAAATAAACTTTAAACTTTCATTTCTTCTTGAAATCGTACAATGTTTTGGACCCAACTACTTTCTATGGCAGTGAATTCCACAGATTCACCACTCTCTGGGTAAAGAAATTTCTCCTCACCTCAGTCCTAAAAGGTTCACCCCTTATCCTCGAACTATGACCCATAGTTCTGGATTCTTCCACCATCAGGAACATTCTTTCTGAATCTACCCTGTTTAATCCTGTTAAATTTTATAATTTTCTATGAGATTCCTGATCACCACATCCAAATCTTATTTATAATCGCATATTTTTCATTTACTAATCAAAAATGCAACTCCAACGTTTGGATTTCAAATTAGCCATGGGGCTAGTTGTTAACGTATTGGACAATATTGATTTGTCAATCATAGGCTTCATGCCTTGTGACTTCTCCCCCATCCATTAATATCAATAGATGGGAACTGCCGTCAAAGCACTCATTATTTGCTGGTAAGTCATCTCCCAAATTCAAAACCCCATTGGTGACTTGGATTTTGGAAAGTCCCACCCACTGATTTCATATACGCAAAGTCACAGGAACATGCCAACAAACCCATTACCAGTGGAAAGTAGTGAGAGTTAATACTTGGAAACAACCTTATTGTTCCCGCACACTCACAAATATAACTTTAATGAGACTGCTTTTTGAGAACTTTAAATATAAAGTAAAGATAAATATAAAGTAAAGATTACAAAACACTTTAAACACTTAGAACACAAAGTCACATGTGATATGGCTTTCAAATTCTGATCATATTTTTATTATCGAGGCATCCTAATGTCTATTAGCTAGCAAATAAAATGTATAATCAACTATTGCAGAGATGTAGCTATCATAAAGACTCAGTGTAGTGGGATTATATAGAATTGAGGACTTTGCTTTACAAACAGCAACTCACTTTAGTGTACTAACCATGTCCAGGTCACTGTTGGCTTCTTTATATACCTTCCAATCCTGCCCATCATGTCGGGAGAGGATTCGGTATGCAGATACATAAAAAGAATATTCGCCCAGGGTAGAACCCGTGGTAATTATACCTGAAGACAGAAAAAATATAAGCAGACAGTAACCTAAGGATCTAACACACAGAAGTCAGTTTATGAGACTCAACTAGCCTTTGCCTAACTCCATTATTTGGTACTGGCTTGCAGCAAAGCCTGTTTGTAGCACCTTAAGCATTAATGCCTTAATGTCTTTATCTACTACTGGATACTGAATGGAGAATGATCGAAAACCTATTGCACTAAAGATTTTAAAATAGAGGATGGGGGCAGCATGATCTTAAACAATATTAACAATAAGGGGGAACAAGTGATAGATATTAGTTAAAGGCAAAATACTGCAGATGCTGGAATCTGAAAATGCTGGAGAAACTCAGCAGGGCTGACAGCATCTATGGAGAGAGAGAATATAGTCAACATTTTGAGTCCGGATGGCCCTTTGTCAGAGGTACCAGATATTAGTACCAGACTCATCCCTCTGTGTAAATATAAATGCATCAGTCCTGACAAAATGTTCTGTACAGATTTTAAACGTAAACTGATGACTTCTAAACTTTGTCAAAGGGGTCTCTATTACATAAGTCTGCAATGATAATATACATCATTCATCCAAAGTTGTCATGGGCTGCATGAGTTGTTCATTCATTGTACTACTCTGGCATGGATTAAATAAATAATTACACTCATATTTGCATTGTTAAAATTGTCCTTTTATTAGTCTTTGCGAATGGTTTATATTTTATGTCAGTTTGAACAAGCCAAACGGAGGAAATTTTCCCAAGTTTGTTCCCAGGTCAATTGTATTTTCTGAGTGCAACAAATTTTAGGGAATTGAGGTGATTGGAGAGCGTGCCTGTAAAGGAACCACCAAATTATCCTCCATTTGGATGTACATCCAGGGCAGTGTTGTCTATAAGTTTAAGAATTTGATGAGATAAACACATAGAAGAAAATAGTGGAGCACATTATTTTGCGGTAGTTTATTTTGTGTGTATTGGCACTGGCATTCGAGAAAACAAAGAAAATGCGATGGAATACTGTCCACTTGCCTGGATGAGTGCAGCTCTTGCAACACTCAAGGAGCTCAACACCATCCAAGACAAAGCAGCCTGCTTGATTGGCACCTCATCAACCACCTTAAACATTCACTTCCTCCATCAGTGTCACACAGTGACAGCATAGAATCTACAAGATGCACTGCAGCATTTCAACAAGGCAACTTCGACAGCACTTTCCAAATCCACGGAAAATTAAAAAAAATTCATTTATGGGATGTGGCCACTTTGGCTAGGCCAGCATTTATTGCCCATCCCTAGTGGCCCTTAAGTAGACTGTGGTGAGCTGCCTTCATGAACCGCTGCAGTCCAAGTGGTGTAGGCTCATCCACAGTGCTGTTAGGGAGGGAATTTCAGGATTTTGACCCAGCGACAGTGAAGGAACAGCGATATATTTCCAAGTCAGGATGGTGAGTGATTTGGTGGGGAGGCTCCAGATGGTGGTGTTCCCAGATATCTGCTGCCCTTGTCCTTCTAGGTGGTAGTGGTAATGGGTTTGGAAGGCAGACAGAATAAAGGAGCTGAATATTATTTAAATAGTGAAAGACTGCAGAAAGGTGTAGCACAGGGGGACTTGGGGAGTCATCATGCATAAATCACAAAAAGCGAGCATGCACATTCAGCAGGTAATAGGGAAGGCAAATGGAATGCTGGCCTTTATTTCAAAGGGAATAGAGTATAAAAATAGGGAAGTCTTGCTAAAACTATATAAGGCACCAGTTAGACTACACCTGGAATATTGTGAATAGTTTTGGTCCCCTTATCTACTACACTGGTGTTGGAGGCAGTCCAGAGAAAGTTCACTAGATTTATCCTGGGTATGGAGGGATTTCTTGATAGGTGAGGTTGAGTACTTTGGGGCTATTCTCACTGGAGTTTAGAAGAATGAGAGGTGACCTTATTGAGACATATAGGATTCTCAGGAGGCTTGACAGGACAGATGCTGAGAGGTTGTTTCGCCTTGTGGGAGAATCTAGAACCAGAGGGCATCATCTCAGAATAAGGGATCATCCATTTAAGACAGAGATAAGGAGAAGTTTCTTCTCTCAATTAGAGGGCTGAAGAGGCTGGATCATTAAACATTTCCAAGGTTGAGATAGATTTTTAATCAGCAAGGAAATTAAGGGTTATGTGGATAAGGCAGGAAAGTGGAGTTGAGAATTATCACATCAGATCAGTCATGATTTAACTGAATGGCGGAGCAGACTTGATGGCCCAAATGTCTTACTTCTGCTGCTATGTCTTATGGTCTTAGCATAAAACTTCGTATAGATCTGCACATAAAATCAATCTTTGCCAACGACACGAGTTGTTACCTGTTATTTTCTTCTCTTTCTTCAAGTCTATTTGAAGCCACTGGGGTTCATCAGTATGAAAAGCAGCCCAGGGTGAACCAGGCTTTTTCAGACGCGCCTTTTCTGGTCCCCAGACATGAAACTGTCCGGAAGGGTCGTGCCACTGGAGAACTGAAGACGCATTGATCTGGCTGTCTCCGATGACCCCAGACTCCATTCCCAGTGTTCCATAGCAACCTATAAAACACATAGCAAACATCTAAAATCATCAGACTGCAACCTGCCATGTACACACAAGGACTAAAGGACTAACTAAAATCAAACAATTGTTTAAAAAAAGCATGAAAGACCACTAGTTTTTATTCATCTCATATGACGACTTTTAGTCCCAGCATTATTTACTTTTAATTTGTTGATGCAAAATTGGCACTGGCAAGGCCAGAATATATTACTCATTCCTAATTGCAAGAATCACTGCAGTCCATCTAGTGCAAGTACTTCCATTGGACTATTGGAAAGGGTGGTGGAATTCCAGGATTTTTGATTCAGTGACAGAGAAGGAATGGTGACATGCTGCATGGTTAGGAGGGGAAATTTGAGGTGGTGCTGTTTCCATGTGTCTGCTGCTCTTGTCCTTCTGGGTGGTAGAGCCGCAGATTGGGAAGTGCTGTTGAAGGAGCCTTGTTGTCCGTCTCAACTCCACTTTCTTGCCCACACCACCATATCTCTTGATCCCCTGAGGCCAAACAAATCTGTCCATTTCAGCCTCAAGGATGTGATTGCACTGGAGAGGGTGCAGAGATTTACCAGGATGCTGCCTGGGCTGGAGAGGCTGAACTATGAAGAAAGATTGAACAGGCTGGGGCTATTTTCATTGAGACAGCGAAGGTTGAGAGGTGACTTTTTGGAGGTGTATAAAATTATGAGGGGCATAGATGGGGTGTATAAGAAGACACTTTTTTCATTAGTAGAGGAGTCAATAATCAGGGGGCATAGATTTAAGGTAAAAGGTAGAAGGCTAAGAGGGGAGTTGAGGAGAAACGTTTTCACCCAGTGGATGGTAGGAGTCTGGAATTAACAGTTGAATGGGAGGTTGAGTCAGAAATCCTTGTAACTCTAGTATTTAGATATTCACTTGCAATATAGTAACCTCCAGGGATATGGGCCAAGTGCTGTAAAATGGGACTAATGTCGTCAGATCTTTATTGATTGGCATGGACGCAATAGGCCGAATGGCCTTCTTCTGTGCTACAAATGTCTATGAATCTATGAATTAAGTACATCCAACGATGGGACATCCAGAACCATCTGGAGGGGACAATCCCAAAATGTGCACCCCTTTGAATGAAGGAATTTCTTCTCAATTCAGTCTTAAACATGCCCCCATGTTTCAGATTCCCCAGCCAGGGGAAGCAACCTCTTGTGTCCATCTTGTCAAAAGCCCTTTCAGAATGTTGCAAGCGCCATTTGATCAGGCGCCAACCCATAAAGATATGGAAGCTTTCCAGGTAGGACCCATGTTCTGAATCTGCTGAACGAGCAGCTACAACTGTAATTGGCCTTTGTGTTTCCAGTGTTGCAGAGCAGAAAAGAAAACCTCGTCAGGTTCCAACTACATTGTTGGAAGATATAGGTACATGACGGCAAAAATCAGGCTGGGCAACGGTGCCATGTTGTTTCCTGCTACACTGAAGGTTTATGGATGTAAAATGGCCATTTAGATGAGGCACTCAAGAGAGTTGTCAGAACCTTTGGAACTGTATCCAGCATGAGTTATGGGTTTCTGAAGTGACAGAAGAAAAATGGGAAAATTACATCTGTAAATACAGGCGTATATATGCCAGAATGAAGTGGTAGAGTGGAAAATTGATTAGGCTTTTTTTGCAGACACGAGTGATTGTTTTAAATGCTGCATTTAGAAACTGAGAAGCTCAATATTTAAGGCAACATGCAGAAGCATAAAATCACAGTTGGCTTCTTTGACCAGATACTCACCATTGGTCTTGAATGTAAACAGACTGGCTGATAATGGGCCACTGTAAAATTAAAGAAGCTAGTATGATTAAATTATACATTACTGTGTAATAAAATATCTCAGAATTAATCGTTTAACTATCCTGACATGAGCTACTAAATATTGTATTTAAAATATTCCCATTCCTTTCGAATAGGTTATTTCAAAAAGTATACAAATAAAGGAAATGACACCTCATTGGTCTGGCAGGTCCACAGAGGTTACAGTGTGATCAACAAGCACAAGATACATTGAGTCCTTTCCAACCAGTAATTGTTAGCCAGAGCAATGAGAGAAACCAAGGTGCTCTGGTTATAACTGGATAGGTAAGAAAGTGTAAAATGTGCTGGACAATGGAGGAGAGGTATTGGAAGAGGATAACTTGGGTAGCATTGCCAACAGCAGCGGAAACATTTGGCAGACTAAATATACCACAGTTATGGGTCATGAAAGTTACTGGGTTAGGTTTTGTGAGTAAGGTGAGAATAGGGCAGAGGCAGTGAGGATAGCCACTTCGGTGGGGGCCCACATGTTGTGCAGTTTTAACCCAAATCTTTTTGTACATTTGGTGGGCTAGTTGGAAGCATGCCTGCTATTCTTGGCCCACAAGCAGTGCTGCAAAGCCACTTCATCATGAGGCAGTCCTCACTCCTCACCAGCCGTTAGCTGCTGGGTTTCCCCAAGGCCTGGGAAAGCCAATTGGCCAGTGTTAAGCCTGGAAGGTAGGTCAAATGAGGCATGCAGCCTCTTCAAGATATTTAAATGACCAAAAATCACCTCATGAGAATGGGCTGGTTGCCAGCTCCTGTTAAAACCGGGGGTCAGATTTTACATTTCCAAATTTTTCTCACCTGAGCGAAATCCATTTATGCCGGGTGGGTGGGGTTGAAGCTCATGCCCCAGTGTGATATTTGGTTAGGACCACTTTGTTGCAGTGGCAAGCATGGAAGCCTGATTGAAGGAATTCAAATAGGACTTTGAAGGAGGTGTGGAGATGGATTTGAGAGGCAACAATACAATCATGGATATATCAGGAAATGGATGTTGGAGAGAAGGAGTCTGTAAGAAGTGAGGGATTAAGGACAAGTCTTTTGAGAGGGGAGATTAGGATGGTGATTTGAAAGACAGTGGGCTGTCCCTTAACAAATTGAATAATTTATAATATCAGCTAACTTGGGTGCAAAACAATTGAATTATCACTTTTACTGGAATATAAAAACCATCACTCCTTTCAGATTTGATGAATGATCATATCCAAATCCTTAACCACTCTCCTTCAGATGCTGATCAACCTGCTGTGTGTTTCTATCATTTCCCATTCTTATTCAGCTGACCAACATTCAGTTATCTCAGCTTTCTACGCTCTCAGTTTCAGCTATGCAGCGGCAATGAAGTATCAGGCAGAGGATTAATTTTTCTCACAAAAGATATTAGAAAGAGTGAGAAAACCGGACGCAAAGCCTTCACTGAGCTGACTTTGTGCAACTTTAGTGCACAGTGATATTATGGATTGCTCTGCAAAAAATAGCATGTGTCAGCAAGGATCAAGATGGTCCTTTTTGGATTTTTGACTAACACGATATCTTTACTAACATAAATGCAATATTTGCATTCCTCTGAACATTACATAATTATGACTCTCCCAACCTCATTGTTATAAGCAAATGATCACAGCAATTTTTTTTTCTCAATGATTGAACTTACAGTTTTGAGGAGACATTATTTGCAAGAGTGCTTTCATAGTATGGAATGCCTTTACTCATGACAACATTGATCCGGCCACCCAGGAAATTTGACACGACACCAGCATGAACACCAGCCATACACAGCAGAGAGGACTGGAAAAGAGATGACAGGCAACATTCGCCATGAACAGTAACTCATTACAGATCCATACAACAGCTTAGGGGCCTAAAACATGTCTGTTTTCACTTTGTGTTGAAGGCATTATTTGTTTTACTTAGTTGATCCAGACAAATTGTTCACTATGGTTAAAGCCAAGAGTTCAAACACAAGGGATAGATCGGTTAAAAGATTGGGGATTCAAGTTTAAGAAAGCTTTGTTTTACTCAAAAGGTAACAGATTTATGAAATGTGCTACTCGGGAAGACCTTTGAGAATGTGATGGAATCGTGGAATCAAAGTGTGATTGAGGGACATGTGACTGAAGTGCAGTGGAGTCTGGAACCTGGAATTGTCACAAGGATTATTCCAATTTCCTGATGTAATTTTAGTGTGATCTTAGAGAGCTAATGTAAGTGGCAAAAGATAGTCATTTACACTGTTTCACCAGGGTTTCTGTCAATTCCATTAATATCATGGCAGGAAATTGGGAGAAATTTACAGGCATCATAGGTTCAATGACCTTACCTCCTGCTCTTCAAAATTCTTAAGTGCTTATACACAGCGAGTGGTTCAGGTCTAGAATGTGCTGCCTGGAAATGTGGTGGAGGCAGGTTCAATCGAGGCATTCAAAAGGGCATTAGATATTTACTTGATTAGAAACAATATGCAGGGTTACAGGGAAACGGCACGAAGCCAAGATGCTCATTTGGAGAGCTGGAGACATGATGGGCCAAATGGCCTCCTTCTGCCATAACAATTCTGTGATATAGTTATGTCATTGCTTTGGTGTTGAGCTGACACAAAACAGCTTTTAAACATTTGATCATTTTTCAAGACAACTGTATTTTTCTTTACATTGACATATAACTTTTGAATATATAGTTGCAGGAGGAATGCATTAATAATACATCCATGTTTCTTGGTATAACTGTCTTCACATCAGGAACAAAGTGGGTGGGGAGGGGTTCAGGCAACTTGTTTCGGCCTGGAGGTTTTGGAAGCTGGTCAGACTTCCCTGCCTCATGTTTAGCACTGGAATTCATTCAAAATAAACTTCCACACCTTAATGGGATGTCACTGACAGAGAAATGGATAAAAAAATTAACCGATTACATACGGCCCACAAGCAGATTAGTTGACTGCCTCCAGCCAAAGACTTGAGTTTCTTGGCTCACTCTAGTTTAACTGCCACTGTTGAGGCAGCTTTAACCTGTTCTCTGACTGAGCAACTGAGTGTCTCAAACAATTGAGCATAATAACTGCACTTGCTTTGGATAGTAGGAGGTGGCAGCAGAGATTCATGTTTATGCAAAACTCCAGCATGGTTTATGAGATATACAACAACTGGAATGATACAATGCACACGGTTGTCATGGATCAGCTCTGAATTATGAAAATAAGCTATTGAAGATTAAGGGAATCACAGTAAAATAAAGTTTATTTAAAAGGAGTCAATGAAACTATTCAGCATTATGTACTGGAACCTATTTCTGTTACCAATTTCTCAGGGGACTCAGTAAATTTCTGGTTACATTAATGGCTGATGAAACTGTGTCACGACAAAAGAGCGGCACGGTGGCACCAAGAAAAATATTTCTAATGGTGGAAATAGGTAGTGAAGAAAAATCAGGGAACATCAACAGGTCAGGTATCTGTAGAAAGGATTAAAGTTGATGGGGGCCGCAGTTAGCACTGTTGCCTCACAGCGGCAAGGACTCGGGTTCGATTCCCAGCTTGGGTCACTGACTGTGTGGAGTTTGCACATTCTCCCCATGTCTGCGTGGGTTTCCTCCGGGTGCTCCGGTTTCCTCCCACAATCCGAAAGGCACACTGGTTAGGTACACTGGCCACACTAAATTCTCCCTCAGTGTACCCGAACAGGCAGCAGTGTGTGGCAACTCGGGGGTTTTCACAGTAACTTAATTGCAGTGTTAATGTAAACCTATTTGTGACATTAATAAATAAACTTTAAAGACTTTAAAAACTTTCAACAGCAAAACCTTGAAACAAAAAAAATGCTGAAAACACTCAGCAAGCCAGGCAACATTTGTGGAGCGACCAGGAGTGAACACCTCGGGTATAAACCCTTCTTCACAACTAGAAAGCATTACAGGTGAATAGCATTAAAAAATCAACTTTATTCCTTTCCACAGATGATGCCTGATCTGTTGATGTTCCCTGATTTTTCTTCACTTCCTATTTTCACCATTGGAAATATTTTTCTTTTTACTTACACTGAAACCTTCAATGTCTCTGTCAAACTATCTGTGGCCCCCACAGCTGGCTTTGAAACTGCTGAAATGACTGTTCCTACCGACTAGGCTTTTATATGTTACTCAGCCTGAAGCTGAAGAAACTTATTGTACGGTCATTGGTGTGGAGTGCTGCATTCTACGGGGGCAGAAGTTGGAGTTGGAGAGGTGGATAAGAACTTTTGAAGTGTGGGCAAGGCGGAGGATACTCAGAATCAGCTAAATGGACAGATCAAGGGTAGAAGTTCAGGAATCAAAAGGACTGCTGAGTACAGTTAGAGAGAGAAAGATAACGGGTCATCACTTACTCCCAGCATCGGAAAGTGATGGCCCACTGGAATTACAAGGGTTTAAAGTGCACTTACCTGCATTGGGAAACTTCATTGAAATCTCTGCTGACTGGAGCTGCTTGGGGCCTGCAGCAGAAGAGTTCCCAAAGGTCCCAGTGCAGTACAGTTCTGGCAAACAGGCAGGGGGAGGCATGCTTCCATTTTACACTTTCACTGCACTGGCTACTGAAAAGCATGATGTGAAGATGCCGGCGTTGGACTGGGGTAAACACAGTAAGAGTCCAACAGGTTTATTTGGTAGCAAATACCATTAGCTTTCGGAGCGCTCCTCCTTCGTCAGATGGAGTGGAAATCTGCTCTCAAACAGGGCTCTCAAATCTGCTCTCAAACCTGTTTGAGAGCAGATTTCCACTCCATCTGACGAAGGAGCAGCGCTCCGAAAGCTAATGTATTTGCTACCAAATAAACCTGTTGGACTTTAACCTGGTGTTGTTAAAACTCTTACTGAAAAGCATGCAAGGTTTAAAGAGAGTAAGAAGTCTCACAACACCAGGATAAAGTCCAACAGGTTTATTTGGTAGCACAAGCCACTGACTTTCGAAAGCTAGTGGCTTGTGCTACCAAATAAACCTGTTGGACTTTAATCTGGTGTTGTGAGACTTCTTACTGTGTTTACCCCAGTCCAATGCCGGCACCTCCACATCAGGTTTAAAGAGGCCAGGGAAAAGATAAGTATCCAAGGAACTGGATGAGATTTGGATCATTGGGAGGGCTGCATTGAGTCAGAGGGTGGCTTCAGACACTGGGTTGGGGGTGGAGGGCTTGGGGGGAATGTTTAGTCAGGGTGGGGATACAGAGTATTGGGGGTGCGGGGGTGTTCTGTGGGCACCTCAGTCTGGGTATTCAAAATGGTTACGCTAAAATTAGAGGTGCAATTGTCCAGGGGAAGTTCGTGTTTCTGGACAATTGTTGCGTAAAGCCTTACATGGGAACTTCCGAGAGGGATTTCCCAGTGCATCTCTGGGGTCCCGCCAAATTTGATGCTGGGGAGCCAGAATGTTACAGACCTACCAAGTGCGGACATTGGAAAAGATAACCTGTCCTGACAACAACTGAAGGAGAAATTGAAGGTAAAAACAGAAGAGGAAGAAGGAAAATCAGGTGGGTGGACAACATTGAGATGTGGACTGAGGGAGGTTCAAAGAAAGACAAAAGTAGCAAAATGATGTGATTAAGGGTATGGTGACAACAAAGGAAACAAACTTCTGGGACTGAGAGAACTCAAAGCTAAGATGATAAGCTAGAAGAATCATATCATAGAACCCCTACTGTGCAGAAAGAGCCCATTGATCCTGCACCGACAACAATTCCACCCAGGCCCTATCCCTGTAATCCCACATATTTATGCTGCTAATCTCCTTGACACTAAGGGGCAATTTAGCATGCCCCATCGACCTAACCTGCACATCTTTGGACCGAGGGAGGAAACCGGAGCACCCGGAGGAAACCCACACAGACCCGAGGAGAATGTGCAAACTCCACACAGACAGTGACCCGAGGCTGGAATTGATCCCACGTTCCTGACGCTGTGCCACCATGCCACCCAAGGAGAAAACACTCAACTAATTAGTCATTTGCACTTTGATCATTTCAACTCTGTCTGCATCTGAATATGCTAATTTTGTGTGATTCCATCATGTACAGCATATATAGGAAACAGGCAATTTTGCTGTTAGGGCTGAGACAGGGAAAAAAGGCCTGCAGCAGACGTACACAGGCTAGCTTCCATGAGGATTAAACAAGGGACCACCAGACTCTTGGTAATTTTGAAAGGTGCCAGGTAAAGAAAATAGCATCACTTACTTCTATTCTCTTCATTCAAGCTTGAAATTACCACAGACAAAAAACAATGTCTGTCTATTATTTGAAAGTAGGCAATGAGCTGTTTATTTTAAATTCCATTAAACAAGCGGGGAAAGGGAATATCATGCACATATATTAAATATTCATTACAGTCATTTCTGGGCGTAAAAGACAGAACAATATGCAGGGTAGATTTTTCAAATCCACAATTGCTTGGTACAAACGCAAAGTGTGCCCTTTGCCAGCATTAGTTTAAGGATGGTTTGATTTGATTTATTGTCACATGTATTAGCATACAGGGAAAAGTATTGTTTCTTGAGTGCTATCCAGACAAAGCATACCGTTCATAGAGAAGGAAATGAGAGAGAGTGCAGAATTTAGTGTTACAGTAGGGTGCAGAGAAAGATCAACTTAATGCAAGGTAGGTCCATTCAAAAGTCTGACAGCAGCAGGGAAGAAGCTGTTCTTGAGTCGGTTGGTACGTGACCTCAGACTTTTTGGATGAGAGAATGTCCGGGGTGCATGGGGTCCTTAATTATACTGGCTGCTTTGCTGAGGCAGCTAGAAGTGTAGACAGAGTCAATGGATGGGAGGCTAGTTTGCGTGATGGATTGGGCTACATTCACGACCTTTTGTAGTTTCTTATGGTCTTGGGCAGAGCAGGAGCCATACCGAGCTGCTATTATTATTATTGTTGTATTATTGCTAACCTGCTTATTTTAAACAATGCTGCATAAATCTCTTCCAAGTGTTACTAACAGTAAGTAGTCTCACAACACCAGGTTAAAATCCAATAGGTTTATTTAGTGGCACGAGCTTTCGGAGTCACCTGGTGAAGGGGCAATGCTCCAAAAGCTTGTGCTACCAAATAAACCTGTTGGACTTTAACCTGGTGTTGTGAGGCTGCTTACTGTGCCTACCCCAGTCCAACACTGGCAACTCCACATCAAATATTATTAAGTGTTCTAACAAGAAATTTACCCATATGTAGTTTCTATCTTCACATCTGCCGACTCCAGGGCAGTGACAGTGGTGAGCAATGACCTGAAATTCAGCGAGAGCACTAACAACACTGCTGAAAAGCGTAACGTGCACTCCGCCTTCTAACAATGTCTACAGACCACCGTCTGCAGTAATACTTTCAAACTGCAAGTTGAGTAAACAGCCTTGCTACCAGAGTGATACAAATAGGAACTGGCTAGGAATGCGTTTAGGGAGGATGTCTGACCACATCTCACTGGACTGAACAGTACCAGTCACTGGTCATCTTGTTTATCTTGCAAGAGACCACAAGTGGTATAAACATGTACTGGGTCGGAGTGAGTCAGGTTAGAATTTGGAATGCACAATGTTGCATTATCCATTCCCAACCACATTCGGCAGGGTGATGTTTCACTGGTTTCGCTGTATTCCGTGTCTGCTGCCTATCTTGTATCCTTGAATTTTTTAAAAAAAAAAGTCACAAGAGAATTGCTTCAATAGAACATTATGCATTCTACGTCTAACTAATAGACCTCATTGAAGATTGCAAGGATTATCAGATGGCTTTTGTGAAGCGCAAGTGGCTCGCAAAACAAAGGACAGCGCTGATGGGAAGGGGGCGGTGAGTAGATAATAGCAAAAATATCAACTTACTGCCTCGTCACTGCTGGAAAATGCTGACAGCCGGCGTTTTAACACAGGATGCTGATGGAAACTAGAATGTGCTTCATTAACAAATGCAATAGGGGCCTTAAGATGTAATTAGGACCCCAACAGTTTTAACTGAATGTCATTGGAGGCCAGCATCCATGTAGAATCAGAAACCCTATAGTGCCAGGAGAAGGTCATTTGGCCGATCTAGCCTGCACCAATTCTGACAGAGCATCTTACCCAGGTCCTATCCCTGTAACCTCACATATTTATTTACCCCACTAATTCCCCTAACCTACACATCTTTGGACACTAAGGGACAATTTAGCATGGCCAATCCACCTAACCTGCACAACTTTGGACCGTGGGAGGAAACGGAAGCACCCGGAGGATCCCACGCAGACACAGGGAGAACGTACAGATTCCACACAGTCACCCAAGACCGGAATCGAACCCAAGTCCCTGGTGTTGTGAGGCAGCAGTGCTAATCACTGTTATGTTGGCTTTTGGTGAATGCACTTGCAGTTGTCCAAATGTGGCAGTAAGGCAGAGGTAGCTCACCACTTCAATTTAAACCTGCTTCTTCCAGTTGAGGGAAGGGGTGGGGAATTCAAATCCCCCACTATTGCTCATCAACATATCTTTCCCTGGCTGTGATAGTTTAAGCCCAAATAATTACCTATATGTAATGTTAATCTAGCTACCTAATATAAAAATGAAATGGCGTAATGTTTAAATTGGGAGGGGGTGGTTACAGAAGCAGAGAGACCCGAGAGATTGCTACACAAATATTTGGAGGAGGTAGGGCATGTTGAGAAGGCAGTTAAAAAGGCTCACAGGACCCTGTGTACACCAAAAGAAACAAAGGGCCCGATTTTACCATTGCGTTGTGCCCGTTTTCGGGCGCGGAAACTTGGTAAAATCGGGCGTGAGGTGAATAGCGCGACCCACACCTGCTTCCGTGCAGATTCCCACTTTACCAAGGCCCGAAAATGGCCGCGATCAGCACCGCGCCCAAAACGGGCGTGACGTCAATTGAGCTGGACGCACAATCTTACCAGCATTTCCCCCTTTACCATTGTGTTCGCCCGTCCAGATTCGGCACACAACTGACATAGAGTCATAGAGGTTTACAGCATGGAAACAGGCCTTTCGACCCAACTTGTCCATGCCGCCCTTTTTTTTTTTAAAACCCCTAAGCAAATCCCAATTGCCTGCATTTGGCCCATATCCCTCTATACCCCATCGTACCCATGTAACTATCTAATGCTTTTTAAAAGATAAAATTGTACCCGCCTCTACTACTACCTCTGGTAGCTTGTTCCAGACACTCACCACCCTGTGTGTGAAAAAATTGCCCCTCTGGACACTTTTGTATCTCTCCCCTCTCACCGTAAACCTACGCCCTCAAGTTTTAGACTCCCTACCTTTGGGAAAAGATATTGACTATCTACCTTGTCTATGCCCCTCATTATTTTATAGACCTCTATAAGGTCACCCCTCAGCTTCCTACGCTCCAGAGAAAAAAGTCCCAGTCTATTCAGCCTCTCCTTATAACTCAATCCATCAAGTCCCAGTAGCATCCTAGTAAATCTTTTCTGCACTCTTTCTAGTTTCATAATATCCTTTCTATAATAGGGTGACCAGAATTGCACGCAATATTCCAAGTGTGGCCTTACCAATGTCTTGTACAACTTCAACAAGACGTCCCAACTCCTGTATTCAATGTTCTGACCGATGAAACCAAGCATGCTGAATACCTTCTTCACCACTCTGTCCACCTGTGACTCCACTTTCAAGGAGCTATGAACATGTACCCCTAGATCTCTTTGTTCTGTACTTCTCCCCAACGCCCTACCAAAATGCATCACCTCGCATTTGTCTAAATTAAACTCCATCTGCCATTCGTCAGCCCACTGGCCCAATTGATCAAGATCCCGTTGCAATTGGAGATAACTTTCTTCACTGTCCACTATGCCATCAATCTTGGTGTCATCTGCAAACTTACTAACCATGCCCCCTATATTCTCATCCAAATCATTAATATAAATGACAAATAATAGTGGGCCCAGCACTGATCCCTGAGGCACACCGCTGGTCAAAGGCCTCCAGTTTGAAAAACAACCCTCTACAACCACCCTCTGGCTTCTGTCAAGAAGCCAATTTTATATCCATTTAGATACCTCACCCTGGATCCCGTGAGATTTAACTTTGTGCAACAACCTACCATGCGGTCCCTTGTCAAAGGCCTTGCTAAAGTCCATGTAGTCAACATCAACTGCACTGCCTTCATCCACCTTCTTGGTTACCCCTTCAGAAAACTCAATCAACTTTGAGAGACATGATTTTCCACTCACAAAGCCATGCTGACTATCCCTAATCAGTCCTTGCATCTCTAAATGCCTGTAGATCCTGTCTCTCAAAATACCTTCCAACAATTTACCCACCACAGATGTGAGGCTCACTGGCCTGTAGTTCCCAGGCTTTTCCCTGCAGCCCTTCTTAAACAAAGGCACAACATTTGCCACTCTCCAATCTTCAGGCACCTCACCAGTGACTATCGACGATTCAAATATCTCGGCTAGGGGACCCGCAATTTCCTCCCTAGCCTCCCACAACGTCTTGGGATATATCTCATCCGGTCCCGCAGATTTATCTACCTTGATGCGCTTTAAGACTTCCAGTACCTCCTTCTCTGTAATATGTACACTCCTCAAGACATCAGTATTTATTTCCCCAAGTTTGCTCGGCAAAGGTCTGTTTCAGGCTCTCCAGCTTCTGAAGAGGTAAGTTCAGAGTTTCCAGCGGCTCGCTAACGTAGGGGGGTGAGTGGATAAGGAGGAAAGTTATGTTGTGGGGGTGGGGCAATGTCTGTGGGGGCCATCATTCCCGGGCCGCTTTATCCGCTTTTTGCGGCCCGGGAGCAATATGGCAGGGGAGCGGTTTTCAAATTTGTTTTCACTGCGTATGCACAATTGAAGGCTCCGATTGGAGCTGCAGCATTTCAGGCACGATAAGCATCGCCCACAGCGCGATTCAGACTCGTGACTTTTTTTTCAGGCTGAGTGTGTATGGGGGCGCCAGAGAACAGGTTTTCAAGTTGGATCTGAATCACGCCCAGATTCAGCACATAGAATCAAAATGGTAAAATAGGGCCCAAAGTGTACAAAAACAAAGAAATTATAGCATCCTCTTATTAATCACCTCATCAACCTCAACTAGGGCGCTGTTTCCAATTCTGCACAGTACTTTAGTAAAGACGTCATGGCCTTGGAGAAGCTACAGATGGAGATGGTACCAGGGATGAGAATTTCCAATTTGCAGGCGGATTAGAGAAACTGAGATTATTCCCGTCGGAACAGAGAAGGTTAGGGAAAGATTTAATAGCAGTGTTCAAAGTTATGAGGGGCTTTTATAGCAGCTATGGTGAAACGTTTCCAATTTGGGCTGGACCTATAACCAGAGGACAGATTTAAAATCATTGGCAAAACACGTGTGTGTGTGTGGGGGGGGGGGGGGGGGGGGGGGGGGGTGGGGGGGGGGGGGTGGTTTTTGCAAATGTGGGATTACTTTTATGCAGCAAATTGTTATGATCTGGAATTCACTGCTTGAAAAGGTGGTGGAAACAGTTTCAAAAGTAATTTTCAAAAAGGAATTTGGATATATACCTATCTACTGGCAAAAGAGAAATTTGCCAAGCTTTAGGAGAAGACGGAAGAGTGGGATTGATTGGTTATCAAGAGCTGAATGGCCTCCTTCTGTGCAGTGCGATAATAGTCAGTGCACTTCTAAAAGCAATTCGCTGTATGTGAAGCACTCTAATATGATGAGGTAGATGTACAAGCTATTTGAACTGTGACAACCTCAGTTGGTCAGTACCTAAGGAGTTAAATAGTCAGAACTGTTTGACACTCACTACCTGCAGTAGTAGTGTAGTCCCCCTACCTCAGGGAGAAGTCCAATCTATTCCTGCTGGAAGTGCACTTTCCATTGGCTGAAGGGCAGAGAGAACTGCAATTATATGAATGTCAGTAATTTGACCCAGTCAGCAGCTGCAGGAAGTTGGAGGAGGTGAAAGGGCTCGTGGGAGTGGGTGTGGGGAGAAAGAGAGGAAGGGACAAGCACAGTGCAGGAGGGCAGAAGTTTAAATCAATTTTACTTGTTCTGTTTCACTACTGATGGCATTAGGAATTTTTTTTGTTTTTCCAAAAGGAACAATTTGGCTGGTTTTTGTTTGGTTCATTCTTCAGGCATTAGCACCACTAAATGAATTCAGTGGGGGTATTCTACAAAGCCACTGAATAAAGATATTACTAAAAATGACATTACTGGCTTGGTATTTCATTAACCTTTGTGCGCTCTTTGGAATTCA
>NW_027592843.1:0-35000 GCF_964213995.1 Mustelus asterias
TGAGAGAGGGTTAGAGAGACTGAGAGAGGGTTAGAGAGACTGAGAGAGGGGTAGAGAGACAGAGAGAGGGGTTAGAGAGACTGAGAGAGGGTTAGAGAGACTGAGAGAGGGGTTAGAGAGACTGAGAGAGGGGTTCGAGAGACTGAGAGAGGGGTTCGAGAGACTGAGAGAGGGGTTCGAGAGACTGAGAGAGGGGTTCGAGAGACTGAGAGAGGGGTTCGAGAGACTGAGGGAGGGTTCGAGAGACTGAGAGAGGGGTTAGAGAGACTGAGAGAGGGGTTAGAGAGACTGAGAGAGGGGTTAGAGAGACAGAGAGAGGGGTTAGAGAGACAGAGAGAGGGGTTAGAGAGACAGAGAGAGGGGTTAGAGAGACAGAGAGAGGGGTAAGAGAGACAGAGAGAGGGTTAGAGAGACAGAGAGAGGGGTTAGAGAGACTGAGAGAGGGGTTAGAGAGACAGAGAGAGGGTTAGAGAGACTGAGAGAGGGTTAGAGAGACTGAGAGAGGGTTAGAGAGACTGAGAGAGGGGTTAGAGAGACTGAGAGAGGGGTTATAGAGACTGAGAGAGGGGTTAGAGAGACTGAGAGAGGGTTAGAGAGACAGAGAGAGGGTTAGAGAGACAGAGAGAGGGGTTAGAGAGACTGAGAGAGGGTTAGAGAGACTGAGAGAGGGTTAGAGAGACTGAGAGAGGGTTAGAGAGACTGAGAGAGGGTTAGAGGGGTTAGAGAGACTGAGAGAGGGTTAGGAGAGGACTGAGAGAGGGTTAGAGGAGACCTGAGAGAGGGTTAGAGGGATGAGAGAGGGTTAGAGAGACTGAGAGAGGGTTAGAGAGACTGAGAGAGGGTTAGAGACTGAGAGAGGGTATAGAGACTGAGAGAGGGTTGAGAGACTGAGAGAGGGTTAGAGAGACTGAGAGAGGGTTTAGAGAGACTGAGAGAGGGTTAGAGGACTGAGAGAGAGGGTTAGAGAGACTGAGAGTGGGTTAGAGAGACTGAGAGAGGGTTAGAGAGACAGAGAGGGGTTAGGAGACTGAGAGAGGGTTAGAGAGACTGAAGAGGGTTAGAGAGACCTGAGAGAGGGTTAGAGACTGAGAGAGGGTTAGAGAGCTGAGAGAGGGTTAGAGAGACAGAGAGGGTTAGAGTGACTGAGAGAGGGGTTAGAGTGACTGAGGAGAGGGGTTAGGAGTGACTGAGAGAGGGGTTAGTGGACTGAGAGAGGGTTAGAGACTGAGAGAGGGTTGAGAGACTGAGAGAGGGTTAGAGAGACTGAGAGAGGGGGTAGAGAGACTGAGAGAGGGGTTAGAGAGACTGAGAGAGGGGTTAGAGAGACTGAGAGAGGGTTAGAGAGACAGAGAGAGGGGTTAGAGAGAGAGAGGGTAGAGAGACTGAGAGAGGGTTAGAGAGACTGAGAGAGGGTTAGAGAGACTGAGAGAGGGGTTAGAGAGGACTGAGAGAGGGTTAGAGTACAGAGAGGGTTAGAGAGACTGAGAGAGGGTTAGAGAGACTGAGAGAGGGTTAGAGAGACTGAGAGGGTTAGAGAGACTGAGAGAGGGTTAGAGAGACTGAGAGAGGGTTCGAGAGACTGAGAGGGCTAAAGAGATTTGGGAGGATATTACAATTTGATTCAGAGTGAAGAGGGATTGTGGAGAATATGGGGTGAGGAGGGGTTATAGAGACCGAGGGTGGGTTACTGTGTGGGGTGAGTGGGGGGTGAGGGAGCAGTGAGAATGGGAGGTGGGTGAGGTTTGTGAGGGGGGTGGGGGGCTGAGGGGTGAGGTTTGTGAGGGGGTGGGGGGTTGAGGGGAGGGAGTGAGAGCGGTGAGAATGGGAGGTGGGTGAAGTTTGTGAGGGGTGTGGGGGGTTGAGGGGGGAGTGAGAGTGGGAGGTGGGTGAGGTTTGTGAGGGGGGGTGTTGGGGGGGGAGTGAGGGCGGTGAGAAGGGGAGGCGGGTGAGGTTTGTGAGGGGGGTGTTGAGGGGGGAGTGAGGGCGGAGGTGGGTGAGGTTTGTGAGGGGGTGTTGAGGGGGGAGTGAGACGGGAGGTGGGTGAGGTTTGTGAGGGGGGTGTTGAGGGGGGAGTGAGACGGGAGGTGGGTGAGGTTTGTGAGGGGGGTGTTGAGGGGGGAGTGAGAACGGGAGGTGGGTGAGGTTTGTGAGGGGGGGTGTTGAGGGGGGGTGAGAACGAGAGGTGGGTGAGGTTGTGAGGGGGGTGTTGAGGGGGAGTGAGAACGGGGAGGTGGGTGAGGGTTGTGAGGGGGGTGTTGGGGGGGGAGTGAGGGCGGTGAGAAGGGGGAGGTGGGTGAGGTTTGTGAGGGGGTGTGGGTGTGAGGGGGAGTGAGGGCGGGAGGTGGGTGAGGTTTGTGAGGGTGGGTGTTGGGGGGGGGAGTGAGGGCGGTGAGAAGGGGAGGTGGGTGAGGTTTGTGAGGGGGGTGTGGGGTGTTGAGGGGGGTGAGGGTCGGGGGGGGTGGGGTTGTGGGGGGGGGTTGAGGGGGGGAGTGAGGGCGGTGAGAAGGGAGGTGGGTGAGGTTTGTGAGGGGGGTGTGGGGTGTTGG
This sequence comes from Mustelus asterias, assembly GCF_964213995.1. Taxonomy (NCBI): domain Eukaryota; kingdom Metazoa; phylum Chordata; class Chondrichthyes; order Carcharhiniformes; family Triakidae; genus Mustelus; species Mustelus asterias. Next base: position 2,547 of record NW_027592843.1, read on the forward strand.
GGGGGAGTGAGGGCGGGAGGTGGGTGAGCTTGTGAGGGGGGGGTTGAGGGGGGAGTGAGGGCGGGGAGGTGGGTGAGGTTTGTGAGGGGGGGGGTGAGGGGGGTGAGGGCGGTGAGAAGGGGAGGTGGGTGAGGTTTGTGAGGGAGGGTGTTGGGGGGAGTGAGGGCGGTGAGAAGGGGAGGTGGGTGAGGTTTGTGAGGGGGGTGTGGGGTGTTGAGGGGAGTGAGGGCGGGAGGTGGGTGAGGTTTGTGAAGGGGGGGGTTGAGGGGGGAGTGGGGGGGGGGGTGGGTGAGGTTTGTGAGGGGGGGGGTTGAGGGGGGGGGGAGTGAGGGCGGTGAGAATGGGAGGTGGGGTGAGGTTTGTGAGGGGGGTGTGGGGTGTTGAGGGGGGAGTGAGGGCTGGAGGTGGGTGAGGTTTGTGAGGGGGTGTGGGGTGTTGAGGGGGGTGAGGGCGGGAGGTGGGTGAGGTTTGTGGGGGGGTGAGGGGGGAGTGAGGGCGGTGAGAAGGGGAGGTGGGGTGAGGTTTGTGAGGGGGGGTGTTGGGGGGGGTGAGGGCGGTGAGAAGGGGAGGTGGGTGAGGTTTGTGGGGGGGGGTGTGGGGTGTTGAGGGGGGAGTGAGGATGGGAGGTGCGGGAGGTGGGTGAGGTTTGTGAGGGGGGTGTTGAGGGGGGAGTGAGGGCGGTGAGAAGGGGAGGTGGGTGAGGTTTGTGAGGGGGGGTGTTGGGGGGGAGTGAGGGCGGTGAGAAGGGGAGGTGGGTGAGGTTTGTGGGGGGGGGTGTGGGGTGTTGAGGGGGGAGTGAGGGCGGGAGGTGGGTGAGGTTTGTGAGGGGGGTGGGGGGTTGAGGGGGGAGTGAGAATGGGAGGTGGGTGAGGTTTGTGAGGGTGGGGGGTTGAGGGGGGAGTGAGGGCGGTGAGGGTGGGGGGTGTTGAGGGTGGGGGTGTTGAGGGGGGGGGTGTTGAGGGTGTGGGTGTTGAGGGGGGGGGTTGAGAGGGGGGGTGTTGAGGGGGGGGGTTGAGGGGGGGGGGTTGAGGGGGGGAGTGAGGGCGGGAGGTGGGTGAGGTTTGTGAGGGGGGGTTGAGGGGGGGAGTGAGGGCGGGAGGTGGGTGAGGTTTGTGAGGGGGGTGTGGGGTGTTGAGGGGGGAGTGAGGGCGGGAGGTGGGTGAGGTTTGTGAGGGGGGGGGTTGAGGGGGGGGAGTGAGGGCGGGAGGTGGGTGAGGTTTGTGAGGGGGGGGGTTGAGGGGGGGGAGTGAGGGCGGGAGGTGGGTGAGGTTTGTGAGGGGGGTGTGGGGTGTTGAGGGGGGAGTGAGGGCGGGAGGTGGGTGAGGTTTGTGAGGGGGGTGTGGGGTGTTGAGGGGGGAGTGAGGGCGGGAGGTGCGGGAGGTGGGTGAGGTTTGTGAGGGGGGTGTGGGGTGTTGAGGGGGGAGTGAGGGCGGGAGGTGGGTGAGGTTTGTGAGGGGGGGGTGTTGAGGGGGGGGTGTTGAGGGTGTGGGGGTTGAGGGGGGGAGTGAGAACGGGAGGTGGGTGAGGTTTGTGAGGGGGGGGGGTTGAGGGGGGGGAGTGGGGGCGATGAGCCTGGTTGAGTTACTCACTGCAGTGTGGTGAATCTCCCTCCAGGCTGCCTCAGTGCCACACAGAGTTTCTGGACCCCCTCATCCTGCAGATTATTGTTATTCAGCCTGAACAGAACGGAGCAGAAACAGAAAACGGTTACACAGGAAAACCGGCTGGGTGCTCACACATCGACCGGATTCTCCCAAAAAAAATTCCATGTCCCCAACTGTGGGAAAATGGGATATCTTAGAATCCCTACAGCACAGAAAGAGACCATTCAGCCCATCGAGTCTGCACCGACCACAATCCCACCCCGGCCCTACCCCCACATATTTACCCGCTAATCCCTCTAACCTACGCATCCCAGGACTCTAAGGGGCAATTTTTAACCTGGCCAATCAACCTAACCCGCACATCTTTGGACTGTGGGAGGAAACCGGAGCACCCGGAGGAAACCCACGCAGACACGAGGAGAATGTGCAAACTCCACACAGACAGTGACCCGAGCCGGGAATCGAACCCGGGTCCCTGGCGCTGTGAAGCAGCAGTGCTAACCCACTGTGCTAAACGCAATCGATGCACATCATGTGCGTGGTGATTTGTTGGAATGTGGACCGGTTGGCTTTCCAGAGCAGTACATTGTGAATGGGCCAGTTTAGATCGAATATTGTCCACTCAGAAAGAGCTGATTGACAACCTTGTTGTACAGGAACGTTTAGGGAAGTGTGACCATAAAATGGTGGAACATTGCATGAAGTGGGAAGCAAGGGATCAGTGCTTGGTCCTCTGCTCTTTGTGATTTTTATTAATGACTTGGAGGAGGGGGCTGAAGGGTGGATCAGTAAATTTGCTGATGACACCAAGATTGGTGGAGTAGTGGATGAGGTGGAGGGGTGTTGTAGGCTGCAAAGAGACATAGATAGGATGCAAAGCTGGGCTGAAAAATGGCAAATGGAGTTTAACCCTGATAAATGTGAGGTGATTCATTTTGGTAGGACTAATTTAAATGTGGATTACAGGGTCAAAGGTAGGGTTCTGAAGACTGTGGAGGAACAGAGAGATCTTGGGGTCCATATCCACAGATCTCTAAAGGTTGTCACTCAAGTGGGTAGAGCTGTGAAGAAGGCCTATAGTGTGTTAGCTTTTATTAACAGGGGGTTGGAGTTTAAGAGCCGTGGGATTATGCTGCAACTGTACAGGACCTTGGTGAGACCACATTTGGAATATTGTGTGCAGTTCTGGTCACCTCACTATAAGAAGGATGTGGAAGCGCTGGAAAGAGTGCAGAGGAGATTTACCAGGATGCTGCCTGGTTTGGAGGGTAGGTCATATGAGGAAAGGTTGAGGGAGCTCGGGCTGTTCTCTCTGGAGCGGAGGAGGCTGAGGGGAGACTTAATAGAGGTTTATAAAATGATGAAGGGGATAGATAGAGTGAACGTTCAAAGACTATGTCCTCGGGTGGATGGAGCTATGACAAGGGGGCATAACTATAGGGTTCATGGTGGGAGATACAGGAAGGATATCAGAGGTAGGTTCTTTACGCAGAGAGTGGTTGGGGTGTGGAATGGACTGCCTGCAGTGATAGTGGAGTCAGACACTTTAGGAACATTTAAGCGGTTATTGGATAGGCACATGGAGCACACCAGGATGATAGGGAGTGGGATAGCTTGATCTTGGTTTCAGATAAAGCTCGGCACAACATCGTGGGCCGAAGGGCCTGTTCTGTGCTGTACTGTTCTATAAGTTTGGGAGTTATACAATTTAATCAGAAGGCAGGGTGTTGAATCTGAGAAAGATTCTGGTCACCCTATTATAGAAAGGATATTATTAAACTAGAAAGAGTGCAGAAAAGATTTACTAGGATGCTACCGGGACTTGATGGATTGAGTTACAAGGAGAGGCTGGATAGACTGGGACTTTTTTCTCTGGAGCGTAGGAGGCTGAGGGTTGATCTTATAGAGGTCTATAAAATAATGAGGGGCACAGATCAGCTAGATAGTCAATATCTTTTCCCAAAGGTAGGGGAGTCTAAAACTAGAGGGCATAGGTTTAAGGTGAGAGGGGAGAGATACAAAAGTGTCCAGAGGGGCAATTGTTTCACACAGAGGGTGGTGAGTGTCTGGAACGAGCTGCCAGAGGCAGTAGTAGAGGCGGGTACAATTTTGTGTTTTAAAAAGCATTTAGACAGTTACATGGGTACGATGGGTACAGAGGGATATGGGCCAAATGCGGGCAATTGGGACTAGCTTAGGGGTGTGAAAACAAAGGGGCAGCATGGACAAGTTGGGCCGAAGGGCCTGTTTCCATGCTGTAAACCTCTATGACTCAATGAAAGGAACCTATGAGGATACGAGGGGCTAATTGGTCGATTGGAAAGATGTGATAGCAGAGAGATAATGATTACAGGATTTACAACAAAAATACATTCTTTCAGGAGCATTGTCAGAAGCTACAGAAGGATATAGATAGGCTGGAAATTTGGGCAAAGAAATGGCAGATGGAGTTCAATCCTGATGAATGCGAAGTGATGCATTTTGGTAGAAATAATGTAGGGAGGAGCGATACGATAAATGGCAGAACCATAAAGGGTGTAGATACGCAGAGGGACCTGGGTGTGCAAGTCCACAGATCCTTGAAAGTGACGTCACAGGTGGAGAAGGTGGTGAAGAAGGCATATGGCATGCTTGCCTTTATAGGACGGGGCATAGAGTATAAAAGTTGGGGTCTGATGTTGCAGATGTATAGAACGTTGGTTCGGCCGCATCTGGAATACTGCGTCCAGTTCTGGTCGCCACACTACCAGAAGGACGTGGAGGCTTTGGAGAGAGTGCAGAGGAGGTTTACCAGGATGTTACCTGGTATGGAGGGGCTTAGTTATGAGGAGAGATTGGGTAAACTGGGGTTGTTCTCCCTGGAAAGACGGAGGATGAGGGGAGACTTAATAGAGGTGTATAAAATTATGAAAGGCATAGATAGGGTGAACGGTGGGAAGCTTTTCCCCAGGTCGGAGGTGACATTCACGAGGGGTCATAGGTTCAAGGTGAAGGGGGGGGAGGTTTAACACAGATATCAGAAGGACATATTTTACACAGAGGGTGGTGGGGGCCTGGAATGCGCTGCCAGGCAAGGTGGTGGAGGCGGACACACTGGGAACGTTTAAGACTTATCTAGACAGCCATATGAACGGAGTGGGAATGGAGGGATACAAAAGAATGGTCTAGTTTGGACCAGGGAGCGGCGCGGGCTTGGAGGGCCAAAGGGCCTGTTCCTGTGCTGTATTGTTCTTTGTTCTTTGTTTAATGGATAAAATACACAGCAAGGCAAGTGTCCAATTGTGGCTACAGAAAGCAACAATGGATTGTGTGAAAAGTCTTGTTCTGATCTATGTATTGAACACACGGCCCTCATTGACACTCCTTGTTCTCTCCTCAACCCAATTAGTCAGGTACAACCTTCCTTTTCAAAGCAGAACTGAATAACTACGCCAAGGGAAAAGTTGGCAAGACTCTAGGGAAGGAGCAGAGAAAGGGGTGGGATTCATTTGATTTCTCCTTCAAGCAGGGGTCACGGACACAGCGGCCTCCTCCGAGCGTTCTGCCATTACCTGATCTCTCTGCACTTGTTGAGGTGAGGAATGAGGTGGTCAAGCCCCTCGAGTTGTGTGATGGAGGAACTGACATCAAAACGTTCGACCGTGTCTAGAGATTGGAGAGTGTAGGCCACTGCCGAGCAGTCAACGGGGTTGAGACGATGGGATGAGAGGTCGATGGTGGCGTTGGCCCCCAGTGTACGCTGGACCAACCTCGCTTGTTGGGCTTCGAAGAGGCAGTGCAGAGCTTGCAGGAGGTTCCTCTTGTGTCCATTCTTCATGGCCTCCTGTGTCCTCCTGAGTAGCCAATCCACGATGACGGAGCAGGGTTTCTTGGGAAGGACACACAGGGCCTTATCCAGAGTGTGCGAATTGCCTGGCTTGGACAGGCCTGACAGAAAGCGGGAAAAGATCTCATAGCGGCCATCTTCACAGCGGCTGACTTCCTCCAGCACGTTCCTGAGCGCCTCTAAGTTGCAGCTGAGGACAAAGTGCAGGGCAGCCAGGAACTCCTGGATGGTGAGATGGAGGAAGCTAAAGGCTAGCTTTTCTGAGCCGAGATCCTGCTCCAGGAACTCCATAAGGAAGCCGGAGAGGAACTGTGAGGACTCCAGTTGGTTCTCCTTGAGGTCTTTCCTGTAGAAGACCAGGCGACGCACCCGGACACCAGTAAAGGCCATCTTGCTGATCCTGAGCATTGTCTTGGTCTTGTGGGAGGCGTAGCGGGCATGATTGGTCAGGAGATTGGCCACAAAGATGGCAAAGAGCTGGGTGATGGTCTTGGGGGGTGTGCGGGCCTCACTTCCTCCCTTTCGCCGGCCAAAGTAGCCTTCCAGGGCCGAGCAGAGGATCCAGCAGTAGGATGGGTTGAAGCAGAGGGTGTAGAGGATCCCGTGGCCCCGCACGTGTTTGTAGACCCTCTGGCCCTCCACCTGATGGCCGTAGAATTTCTCAAAATAGAGACGCCTCTGCTCCTGGAAGAAGCCCAGGATCTCGGTGTACCGCTGGACTTTGCCGGGCTCCAATGTTTCCAGGGCGATGGGACGAGTGGTCACCAGAACGGAGCAGCCCTTCAGAAGGTTCTGGATCACCAGGCTGGCCACAATGATGGAGACGGGATGGAACTCCTTCGGGTCTGTGCAGGGCTGGTCGAAGTTCAGCTTCTCCTTGCTCTCATCCAGTCCATCGAAGACGAAGAGGATTTGTTCTGGTTGCTGGAGGATCTGGTGGATGTACGGCCCCAAGAAGGGGTGTCTGCGGACAATGATGTTGACCAGGGAGGAGCTTTCTTCCAGCAGGTTCAGCTCACGGAATTGGAAATGGAGAACAAAGGTGAACTGCCGATAGATGCTTCCTGCAGCCCAATCGTGAAGGAGCTTCTGGACCATCGTGGTCTTGCCAATTCCGGGGACTCCACACACCACCACCACCGGGGGCGCCGCACCCGTGGAGTTATAGGCCTTACGGAAGAGGTGGCCCACCCTCATTGGCCGGGCGATCCCGTGTCCCTCTGCCGCTCGGGACTCCAGGGTCTGGTGGGTGTCAGCTGTGCCCATCATCTCGTTGTGGAGCTCTCCGCTGAGTCGGTGACCAGGCACCACGATGAGCTCAGTGTAGCGATCCTGTAACTTCACGCTTCTCCTGGCCTTCTTCCTCCATGGGACGCGTTGATAGTCAAAGCCCTCCGTCCAACTTCAAAGCCTCCTGGCAACCTGCGGGAATGTCAGAGAATGGAGGGTCAGACACTCCCTCACTATCAACTCCCTCACTATCAACTCCCTCACTATCAACTCCCTCACTATCAACTCCCTCACTATCAACTCCCTCACTATCAACTCCCTCACCCTTCATCTCTTTCCACCCACTCCCTGGGGTCAAAGGTCACCACACACATTGACCTCTCACTGGGTCAGGGGTCACCGCACACACTGACCCCCTCCCTGGGTCAGGGGTCACTGCACACACCGACCTCTCACTGGGTCATCACGGGAATTTACCCCGTGCTGTGGAGTAGAGGAATCCCAGGGGCACTAACTCCCCCCGACAGGGTTGGAAAGAGGTTTCCCCGTCGTGACTGACTGAGCCCTGGGACTGGGGGCTCACTGGGGAATGACAGACCTCCCCACTGAGGCTGACCTCCGACCCCCCCCACCCACCCCTCCGCCCTCAAGACCAATTTCCAGCCCGACACTCACTATCTGTCCCTGCCTTAAACCCTGACTGACCGCAGTGCCTGGATAGCCAGACTGTGACCCACATCAACACCCACACACATCCCCCCCGGACAATCACCTTCCGTAAGCTTTCACATTTGGAGTACTGTGAGCAATTTTGGGCCCCACACCTCAGGAAGGACATACTGGCACTGGAGCGGGTCCAGCGGAGATTCACACGGATGATCCCAGGAATGGTAGGCCTGACATACGATGAACGTCTGAGGATCGTGGGATTATATTCATTGGAGTTTAGGAGGTTGAGGGGAGATCTGATAGAAACTTACAAGATAATGAACGGCTTAGATAGGATGGACGTAGGGAAGTTGTTTCCATTAGCAGGGGAGACTAGGACGCGGGGGCACAGCCTTAGAATAAAAGGGAGTCACTTTAGAACAGAGATGAGGAGAAATTTCTTCAGCCAGAGAGTGGTGGGTCTGTGGAATTCATTGCCACAGAGGGCTGTGGAGGCCGAGACGTTGAGCGTCTTCAAGACAGAAATTGATAAATTCTTGATTTCTCGAGGAATTAAGGGCTATGGGGAGAGAGCGGGTAAATGGAGTTGAAATCAACCATGATTGAATGGTGGAGTGGACTCGATGGGCCGAATGGCCTTACTTCCGCTCCTATGTCTTGTGGTCTTACAACAGTGGAATGCTGCAGAGGCCCACAGGGCAACTTCCAACAGCAATCCCGCTGGAGGAAACAGGGTCAGCGAATAGCGGGACTGGAATCAGCCAAACATAAAGCAATGTAGAAAGGTCCCCACTGTTCGATTTGCTAAATATTCACCACAAGACACCAGAGAGTATTGTCTTGGTCACAGAAGACAGAGAGTAGCGGTGGAAGGGTGTTTTTCAGAATGGAGATGTGTAGCTAGTGGTGTTCCGCAGGGATCAGTGCCGGGACCTCTGTTGTTTGTTGGATATATAAATGATCCGGAGGAAAATGTGGGTGGTCTGATCAGTAAGTATGTGGGTGACACAAAGATTGGTGGAGTTACTGATAGTGTCAGAGGATACAACAGGATATGGATCGATTGGAGACTTGGGCACAGGAATGGCAGATGGAGTTTAATCCAGACAAATGAGAGGTGATGCATTTTGGAGGATCAGGTTTAGGTGTGAATTAGACTGTAAGTGGCAGAACCCTTCGGAACATTAACATACAGAGGGATCTGGGCGGCAGGTCCACAGTTCCCTAAAAGTGGCAACACAGGTGGCCAAGGTGATTAAGAAGGTATATGACATGCTTGCCTTCATCAGCCGGGGCACTGAGTACAGGAGTTGGGGAATCATGTTGCAGCTATATAAAACCCTGGTTAGGCTGCATTTGGAGCATTCCGTGCAGTTCTGGTCACCACTCTACCAGGAGGACGTGGGAGCTTTGGACAGAGTGTAGAGAAGGTTCACCAGGATGCTGCCGGGTCTCGAGGGTGTCGGCTATGAGGAGAGGTTGGACAAACTAGGATTGTTTTCACTGGAAAGACGGAGGCTGAGGGGAGACCTGATAGAGGGTCTACAAAATGATCAGAGGCACAGACAGGGTGGACAGTCAGAGGCTTTTCCCCAGGGTGGAAGTGTCAATTACCCGGGGGGGGGGGGCACAGGTTCATGGTGAGAAGGGGGGAGTTTAAGGGAGATGTGCGGGGGAAGTTTTTCACACAGAGAGTGGTGGGTGCCTGGAACGCGGTGCCAGAGGAGGTGGTGGAAGCAGGAACATTAACAACATTTAAGAGGCATCTGGATGGGTCGATGAATAGGGAGGGAATGGAGGGATACGGACTGGGTAAGGGCAGGAGGTATTTTTTAGTTTAGTTAGAGCATCATGATTGGTACAGGCTTGGAGGGCCGAAGAGCCTCTTCCTGTGCTGGACTTTTCATTGTTCTTTGTTCATTCCTCTCCTTCCAGCTCAGGCCATCAGATTATTACATTGAGACAGTAAAGGGAGGCTTGGTTTAATTTCTCTGAATTCCCTCAGCACTGACAGTGCGGCACTCCCTCAGTACTGACCCTCTGACAGTGCGGCACTCCCTCAGTACTGACCCTCTGACAGTGCGGCACTCCCTCAGTACTGACCCTCTGACAGTGCGGCACTCCCTCAGTACTGACCCTCTGACAGTGCGGCACTCCCTCAGTACTGACCCTCTGACAGTGCGGCACTCCCTCAGTACTGACCCTCTGACAGTGCGGCACTCCCTCAGTACTGACCCTCTGACAGTGCGACACTCCCTCAGTACTGACCCTCTGACAGTGCGGCACTCCCTCAGTACTGACCCTCTGACAGTGCGGCACTCCCTCAGTACTGACCCTCTGACAGTGCGGCACTCCCTCAGTACTGACCCTCTGACAGTGCGGCACTCCCTCAGCACTGACCCTCTGACAGTGCGGCACTCCCTCAGTACTGACCCTCTGACAGTGCGGCACTCCCTCAGTACAGACCCTCTGACAGTGCGGCACTCCCTCAGTACTGACCCTCTGACAGTGCGGCACTCCCTCAGTACTGACCCTCTGACAGTGCGGCACTGCCTCAGTACTGACCCTCTGACAGTGCGGCACTCCCTCAGCACTGACCCTCTGACAGTGCGGCACTCCCTCAGTACTGACCCTCTGACAGTGCGGCACTCCCTCAGTACTGACCCTCGAACAGTGCGGCACTCCCTCAGTACTGACCCTCTGACAGTGCGGCACTCCCTCAGTACTGACCCTCTGACAGTGCGGCACTCCCTCAGTACTGACCCTCTGACAGTGCGGCGCTCCCTCAGCACTGACCCTCTGACAGTGCGGCACTCACTCAGTACTGACCCTCTGACAGTGCGGCACTCCCTCAGTACTGACCCTCTGACAGTGCGGCACTCCCTCAGTACTGACCCTCTGACAGTGCGGCACTCCCTCAGTACTGACCCTCTGACAGTGCGGCACTCCCTCAGCACTGACCCTCTGACAGTGCAGCACTCCCTCAGTACTGACCCTCTGACAGTGCGGCACTCCCTCAGTACTGACCCTCGAACAGTGCGGCACTCCCTCAGTACTGACCCTCTGACAGTGCGGCACTCCCTCAGTACTGACCCTCTGACAGTGCGGCACTCCCTCAGTACTGACCCTCTGACAGTGCGGCACTCCCTCAGTACTGACCCTCTGACAGTGCGGCACTCCCTCAGTACTGACCCTCTGACAGTGCGGCACTCCCTCAGTACTGACCCTCTGACAGTGCGGCACTCCCTCAGTACTGACCCTCTGACAGTGCGGCACTCCCTCAGCACTGACCCTCTGACAGTGCGACACTCCCTCAGCACTGACCCTCTGACAGTGCGGCACTCCCTCAGCACTGACCCTCTGACAGTGCGGCACTCCCTCAGCACTGACCCTCTGACAGTGCGGCACTCCCTCAGCACTGACCCTCTGACAGTGCGGCACTCCCTCAGTACTGACCCTCTGACAGTGCGGCACTCCCTCAGCACTGACCCTCTGACAGTGCGGCACTCCCTCAGCACTGACCCTCTGACAATGCGGCACTCCCTCAGCACTGACCCTCTGACAGTGCGGCGCTCCCTCAGCACTGACCCTCTGACAGTGCGGCACTCCCTCAGTACTGACCCTCCGACAGTGCGGCACTCCCTCAGCACTGACCCTCTGACAGTGCGGCACTCCCTCAGCACTGACCCTCTGACAGTGCGGCACTCCCTCAGCACTGACCCTCTGACAATGCGGCACTCCCTCAGCACTGACCCTCTGACAGTGCGGCGCTCCCTCAGCACTGACCCTCTGACAATGCGGCACTCCCTCAGCACTGACCCTCTGACAATGCGGCACTCCCTCAGCACTGACCCTCTGACAGTGCGGCACTCCCTCAGCACTGACCCTCTGACAATGCGATTCCCTGTATTACGCCCAGTTAGTAAAATTCGTACCTTTGAGATTCCTCAACACATATCCATTCCGGTGAATGTAAATTTCTCTCAATATACTCCCTCCTGCACAAAATAATCAAAAGATTTGTTAATTGGGCAGCAATCAGAAAACATTTTCCAAATTAAAATTAAAAAATGGCCGGCACAGCACAGGGCGGTTAGATACAGAGTAAAGCTCCCTCTACACTGTCCCCATCAAACACTCCCAGGACAGGGACAGCAGGGGGCTAGGAACAGAGTAAAGCTCCCTCTACACTGTCCCCATCAAACACTCCCAGGACAGGGACAGCACGGGGTTAGGTACAGAGTAAAGCTCCCTCTACACTTCCCCATCAAACACTCCCAGGACAGGTACAGCACGGGGTTAGATACAAAGTAAAGCTCCCTCTACACTGTCCCCATCAAACACTCCCAGGACAGGGACAGCACGGGGTTAGGTACAGAGTAAAGCTCCCTCTCCACTGTCCCCATCAAACACTCCCAGGACAGGTACAGCACGGGGTTAGATACAGAGTAAAGCTCCCTCAACACTGTCCCCATCAAACACTCCCAGGACAGGTACAGCACGGGGTTAGATACAGAGTAAAGCTCCCTCTACACTGTCCCCATCAAACACTCCCAGGACAGGGACAGCACGGGGTTAGGTACAGAGTAAAGCTCCCTCTACACTTCCCCATCAAACACTCCCAGGACAGGTACAGCACGGGTTTAGATACAGAGTAAAGCTCCCTCTACACAGTCCCCATCAAACACTCCCAGGACAGGGACAGCACGGGGTTAGGTACAGAGTAAAGCTCCCTCTACACTTCCCCATCAAACACTCCCAGGACAGGTACAGCACGGGTTTAGATACAGAGTAAAGCTCCCTCTACACTGTCCCCATCAAACACTCCCAGGACAGGGACAGCACGGGGTTAGGTACAGAGTAAAGCTCCCTCTCCACTGTCCCCATCAAACACTCCCAGGACAGGTACAGCACGGGGTTAGATACAGAGTAAAGCTCCCTCTACACTGTCCCCATCAAACACTCCCAGGACAGGTACAGCACGGTGTTAGATACAGAGTAAAGCTCCCTCTACACTGTCCCCATCAAGCACTCCCAGGACAGGTACCGCACGGGGTTAGATACAGAGTAAAGCTCCCTCTGCACTGTCCCCATCAAACACTCCCAGGACAGGTACAGCATGGGGTTAGATACAGAGTAAAGCTCCCTCTACACTGTCCCCCATCAAACACTCCCAGGACAGGTACAGCACGGGGTTAGATACAGAGTAAAGCCATCTCTGCACTGTCCCCCATCAAACACTCCCAAGACAGGGACAGCACGGGGTTAGATACAGACTAAAGCTCTCTCTGCACTGTCCCCATCAAACACTCCCAGGACAGGTACAGCACGGGGTTAGATACAGAGTAAAGCTCCCTCTGCACTTTCCCCATCAAACACTCCCAGGACAGGTACAGCACGGGGTTAGGTACAGAGTAAAGCTCCCTCTGCACTGTCCCCATCAAACACTCCCAGGACAGGTACAGCACGGGGTTAAATACAGAGTAAAGCTCCCTCTGCACTGTCCCCATCAAACACTCCCGGGACAGGTACAGCACGGGGTTCGATACAGAGTAAAGCTCCCTCTACACTGTCCCCATCAAACACTCCCCGGACAGGTACAGCACGGGGTTAGATACAGAGTAAAGCTCCCTCTGCACTGTCCCCCATCAAACTCTCCCGGGACAGGTACAGCACGGGGTTAGATACAGAGTAAAGCTCCCTCTACACTGTCCCCATCAAACACTCCCAGGACAGGTACAGCACGGGGTTAGATACAGAGTAAAGCTCCCTCGACACTGTCCCCATCAAACCCTCCCAGGACAGGTACAGCACGGGGTTATATACAGAGTAAAGCTCCCTCTACACTGTCCCCATCAAACACTCCCAGGACAGGTAGAGCACGGGGTTAGATACAGAGTAAAGCTCCCTCTCCACTGTCCCCCATCAAACACTCCCAGGACAGGGACAGCACGGGGTTAGATACAGAGTAAAGCTCCCTCTCCACTGTCCCCATCAAACACTCCCAGGACAGGTCCAGCACGGGGTTAGATACAGAGTAATGCTCCCTCTACACTGTCCCCATCAAACACTCCCAGGACAGGTACAGCATGGGGTTAGATACAGAGTAAAGCTCCCTCTACACTGTCCCCATCAAACGCCCCCAGGACAGGTACAGCACGGGGTTAGACACAGAGTAAAGCTCCCTCGACACTGTCCCCATCAAACACTCCCAGGACAGGTACAGCACGGGGTTAGATACAGAGTAAAGCTCCCTCTACACTGTCCCCATCAAACACTCCCAGGACAGGTACAGCACGTGGTTAGATACAGAGTAAAGCTCCCTCTACACTGTCCCCATCAAACACTCCCAGGACAGGTACAGCACGGTGTTAGATACAGAGTAAAGCTCCCTCTACACTGTCCCCATCAAACACTCCCAGGACAGGTACAGCACGGGGTTAGATACAGAGTAAAGCTCCCTCTACACTGTCCCCATCAAACACTCCCAGGACAGGGACAGCACGGGGTTTGATACAGAGTAAAGCTCCCTCTACACTGTCCCCATCAAACACTCCCAGGACAGGTACAGCACGGGGTTAGATACAGAGTAAAGCTCCCTCTACACTGTCCCCATCAAACACTCCCAGGACAGGTACAGCACGGGGTTTGATACAGAGTAAAGCTCCCTCTACACTGTCCCCATCAAACACTCCCAGGACAGATACAACACGGGGTTAGATACAGAGTAAAGCTCCCTCTACACTGTCCCCATCAAACACTCCCAGGACAGCTACAGCACAGGGTTAGATACAGAGTAAAGCTCCCTCTACACTGTCCCCATCAAACACTCCCAGGACAGGGACAGCACGGGGTTAGATACAGAGTAAAGCTCCCTCTACACTGTCCCCATCAAACACTCCCAGGACAGGTACAGCACGGGGTTAGATACAGAGTTAGGCTCCCTCTACACTGACCCCATCAAACACTCCCAGGACAGGTACAGCACGGGGTTAGATACAGAGTTAGGCTCCCTCTACACTGACCCCATCAAACACTCCCAGGACAGGTACAGCACGGGGTTAGATACAGAGTTAGGCTCCCTCTACACTGACCCCATCAAACACTCCCAGGACAGGTACAGCACGGGGTTAGATACAGAGTAAAGCTCCCTCTACACTGTCCCCCATCAAACACTCCCAGGACAGGTACAGCATGGGGTTAGATACAGAGTAAAGCTCCCTCTACACTGTCCCCCATCAAACACTCCCAGGACAGGTACAGCACGGGGTTAGATACAGAGTAAAGCCATCTCTGCACTGTCCCCCATCAAACACTCCCAGGACAGGGACAGCACGGGGTTAGATACAGACTAAAGCTCTCTCTGCACTGTCCCCATCAAACACTCCCAGGACAGGTACAGCACGGGGTTAGATACAGAGTAAAGCTCCCTCTGCACTTTCCCCATCAAACACTCCCAGGACAGGTACAGCACGGGGTTAGGTACAGAGTAAAGCTCCCTCTGCACTGTCCCCATCAAACACTCCCAGGACAGGTACAGCACGGGGTTAAATACAGAGTAAAGCTCCCTCTGCACTGTCCCCATCAAACACTCCCGGGACAGGTACAGCACGGGGTTCGATACAGAGTAAAGCTCCCTCTACACTGTCCCCATCAAACACTCCCCGGACAGGTACAGCACGGGGTTAGATACAGAGTAAAGCTCCCTCTGCACTGTCCCCCATCAAACTCTCCCGGGACAGGTACAGCACGGGGTTAGATACAGAGTAAAGCTCCCTCTACACTGTCCCCATCAAACACTCCCAGGACAGGTACAGCATGGGGTTAGATACAGAGTAAAGCTCCCTCGACACTGTCCCCATCAAACCCTCCCAGGACAGGTACAGCACGGGGTTAGATACAGAGTAAAGCTCCCTCTACACTGTCCCCATCAAACACTCCCAGGACAGGTAGAGCACGGGGTTAGATACAGAGTAAAGCTCCCTCTCCACTGTCCCCCATCAAACACTCCCAGGACAGGGACAGCACGGGGTTAGATACAGAGTAAAGCTCCTTCTACACTGTCCCCATCAAACACTCCCAGGACAGGTACAGCACGGGGTTAGATACAGAGTAAAGCTCCCTCTACACTGTCCCCATCAAACACTCCCAGGACAGGTACAGCACGGGGTTAGATACAGAGTAATGCTCCCTCTACACTGTCCCCATCAAACACTCCCAGGACAGGTACAGCATGGGGTTAGATACAGAGTAAAGCTCCCTCTACACTGTCCCCATCAAACGCCCCCAGGACAGGTACAGCACGGGGTTAGATACAGAGTAAAGCTCCCTCTCCACTGTCCCCCATCAAACACTCCCAGGACAGGGACAGCACGGGGTTCGATACAGAGTAAAGCTCCTTCTACACTGTCCCCATCAAACACTCCCAGGACAGGTACAGCACGGGGTTAGATACAGAGTAAAGCTCCCTCTACACTGTCCCCATCAAACACTCCCAGGACAGGTACAGCACGGGGTTAGATACAGAGTAATGCTCCCTCTACACTGTCCCCATCAAACACTCCCAGGACAGGTACAGCATGGGGTTAGATACAGAGTAAAGCTCCCTCTACACTGTCCCCATCAAACGCCCCCAGGACAGGTACAGCACGGGGTTAGACACAGAGTAAAGCTCCCTCGACACTGTCCCCATCAAACACTCCCAGGACAGGTACAGCACGGGGTTAGATACAGAGTAAAGCTCCCTCTACACTGTCCCCATCAAACACTCCCAGGACAGGGACAGCACGGGGTTAGATACAGAGTAAAGCTCCCTCTACACTGTCCCCATCAAACACTCCCAGGACAGGTACAGCACGTGGTTAGATACAGAGTAAAGCTCCCTCTACACTGTCCCCATCAAACACTCCCAGGACAGGTACAGCACGGTGTTAGATACAGAGTAAAGCTCCCTCTACACTGTCCCCATCAAACACTCCCAGGACAGGTACAGCACGGGGTTAGATACAGAGTAAAGCTCCCTCTACACTGTCCCCATCAAACACTCCCAGGACAGGGACAGCACGGGGTTTGATACAGAGTAAAGCTCCCTCTACACTGTCCCCATCAAACACTCCCAGGACAGGTACAGCACGGGGTTAGATACAGAGTAAAGCTCCCTCTACACTGTCCCCATCAAACACTCCCAGGACAGGTACAGCACGGGGTTAGATACAGAGTAAAGCTCCCTCTACACTGTCCCCATCAAACACTCCCAGGACAGGTACAGCACGGGGTTTGATACAGAGTAAAGCTCCCTCTACACTGTCCCCATCAAACACTCCCAGGACAGATACAACACGGGGTTAGATACAGAGTAAAGCTCCCTCTACACTGTCCCCATCAAACACTCCCAGGACAGCTACAGCACAGGGTGAGATACAGAGTAAAGCTCCCTCTACACTGTCCCCATCAAACACTCCCAGGACAGGGACAGCACGGGGTTAGATACAGAGTAAAGCTCCCTCTACACTGTCCCCATCAAACACTCCCAGGACAGGTACAGCACGGGGTTAGATACAGAGTTAGGCTCCCTCTACACTGACCCCATCAAACACTCCCAGGACAGGTACAGCACGGGGTTAGATACAGAGTTAGGCTCCCTCTACACTGACCCCATCAAACACTCCCAGGACAGGTACAGCACGGGGTTAGATACAGAGTTAGGCTCCCTCTACACTGACCCCATCAAACACTCCCAGGACAGGTACAGCACGGGGTTAGATACAGAGTAAAGCTCCCTCTGCACTGATCCCCATCAAACACTCCCAGGACAGATACAGCACGGGGTTAGATACAGAGTAAAGCTCCCTCTACACTGTCCCCCATCAAACATTCCCAGGACAGGTACAGCACGGGGTTAGATACAGAGTAACGCTCCCTCTACACTGTCCCCATCAAACACTCCCAGGACAGGGACAGCACGGGGTTAGATACAGAGTAAAGCTCCCTCTACACTGTCCCCATCAAACACTCCCAGGACAGGTACAGCACGGGGTTAGATACAGAGTAAAGCTCCCTCTACACTGTCCCCATCAAACACTCCCAGGACAGGTACAGCACGGGGTTAGATACAGAGTAAAGCTCCCTCTACACTGTCCCTGTTACACATTTGCCTGATGCTTTTTGATTTGGGATCTGACAGCCTGTCCCTTGTTTGTGTGTTTGGGGAGGAGTTTGTGCGATTGTGTGAGTTGTGGAGATATTTGAACGATCGGCTTACCCTGGTTCTGCAGCTCCCTCAGCACCCCGCGTGCAGTGGAATGCTTCTCTTTGCTGCTGGGGAGATCATACAGTATTAGCCACAGGGTTTTCATTCCTTGTCGGCCCTTCTCCTGAACACTCTGTACAGATTTCTCCACACACTCCTTCTCTCCTGTCTTCCTGATTTCGTGCAGTTCCTGTCAAGAGGACAGAAAGTATGGAACAGTGTTAGCGTCTCCAAGCACTGTGGCTCTTTTTTCTTTTTTCAGGGGCCTTTTCCGTGTGTCCCTCTGGGGCGGGGGAGTTTGTGACCATCTGAACTCACCAGTACAGAGACCACGAAAGACAGCATGTTTTTACAGAGCGAGGTTATTGCTAATACATGCGTCAGTAGAACAGATCGCCAGCAAGCGCCAGCTATGCTTTCCCGATGTAACAATACAAGTGTGGGATCGATGTACTCTTCTGAACACTTCAATTCCCCGCCCAGCATTTCATGGAGGGTCCAATTACAATATTATGCAATATTACCTGAGCTAATAACGCTCTACCTATCAGCAGGGTTCGGAGCTCATTAGTCCATGGCACCTGAAAGTTCTTCCCTCATTACCAGGAAACTTAACTACACAAACCCGGTAAATTTAAGGATGTTGCTATCAGCTGCAAATTTTAATTGGTGAGGGGAGTTAGTTCTCTTGCCTGTGTCCAGCCCCAATGTCAACATGAGAAACCGTACCAACCTCGCTAACCATGAGCTAATATACCCCAGAATACTGAGAGAGGCAAGGGAGGAAATTGCTGGGGCCTTGAGAGAAATCTTTGTATCCTCACTGGCTGCAGGGGAGGTCCCAGAGGATTGAAGAATAGCCAATGTTGTCCCTTTGTTTAAGAAGGGGAGCAAGAATAATCCAGGTAATTACAGGCCGCTGAGCCTTATATCAGTGGGAGGGAAATTATTGGAGAGGATTCTTCAAGACAGGATTTATTCCCACTTGGAAATAACTGGACGTATTAGTGAGAGGCAACATGGTTTTGTGAAGGGGAGGTCGTGTCTTGCTAACTTGATCGAGTTTTTCGAGGAAGTGACGAAGATGATTGATGAGGGTAGGGCTGTGGATGTTGTCTACATGGACTTCAGTAAGGCCTTTGACAAGGTCCCTCATGGCAGACTGGTGCAGAAGGTGAAGTCACATGGGATCAGAGGTGAGCTGGCAAGGTGGATACAAAAATGGCTCGGTCATAGAAGACAGAGGGTAGCAGTGGAAGGGTGCGTTTCTGAATGGAGGGCTGTGACAAGTGGTGTTCCTCAGGGATCAGTGCTGGGACCTTTGCTGTTTGTAATATATATCAATGATTTGGAGGAAAATGTAACTGGATTGATTAGTAAGTTTGCGGACGACACAAAGGTTGGTGGATTTGCGGTTAGTGATGAGGACCATCAGGGGATGCAGCAGGATATAGATCAGTTGGAGACTTGGGCGGAGAGATGGCAGATGGAGTTTAATCCGGACACATGTGAGGTAATGCATTTTGGAAGGTCTAATACAGATAGGAAATATACAGGAAATGGCAGAACCCTTAAGAGTATTGATAGGCAGAGGGATCTGGGTGTACAGGTACACAGGTCGCTGAAAGTGGCAATGCAGGTGGAGAAGGTAGTCAAGAAGGCATACGGCATGCTTGCCTTCATCGGCCGGGACATTGAGTTTAAAAATTGGCAAGTCATGTTGCAGCTTTATAGAACCTTAGTGAGGCCGCTCTTGGAATATAGTGTTCAATTCTGGTCGCCACACTACCAGGAGGATGTGGAGGCTTTGGAGAGGGTTCAGAAAAGATTTACCAGGATGTTGGCTGGTATGGAGGGCATTAGCTATGAGGAGAGGTTGGAGAAACTCGGTTTGTTCTCACTGGAGCGACGGAGGTTGAGGGACGACCTGATAGAAGTTTACAAGATTATGAGGGGCATGGACAGAGTGGATAGTCAGAAGCTTTTTCCCAGGGCGGAAGAGTCAATTACTGGGGGCACAGGTTTAAGGTTCGAGGGGCAAGGTTTAAAGGAGATGTACGAGGCAGATTTTTTACACAGAGAGTAGTGGGTGTCTGGAACTCGCTGCCGGGGGAGGGAGTGGAAGCAGATACGATGGTGAGTTTTAAGGGGCGTCTTGACAAGTACTTGAATTGGATGGGAATAGAGGGATATGGTCCCCGGATGGGTAGGGGGTTTTTGTTCAGTCGGGCAGCATGGCCGGTGCAGGCTTGGAGGGCCGAAGGGCCCGTTCCTGTGCTGTAATTTTCTTTGTTCTTTGTTCTAATGCACTCCTGTACAGTCCAAAGCCTTGATGAACTTGCAGCTGCCTGACTCAAGCTGATAGGGAGAACTGCTCTTTCTAGACCCATTGTCGTAAAAGAATTTGGCCTGTCTGCTGTCTGTGTCCCATCATGCTGTCTGTGTCCCATCATGCTGTCTGTGTCCCATCATGCTGTCTGTGTCCCATCATGCTGTCTGTGTCCCATCATGCTGTCTGTGTCCCATCATGCTGTCTGTGTGCCATCATGCTGTCTGTGTGCCATCATGCTGTCTGTGTGCCATCATGCTGTCTGTGTGCCATCATGCTGTCTGTGTCCCATCATGCTGTCTGTGTCCCATCATGCTGTCTGTGTGCCATCATGCTGTCTGTGTCCCATCATGCTGAGCAGTTAGGACCCCGAGGTTTACAAACACATGGAGAATGCAGCTTAATTCCACGCTTGGTTAAATTGTGGTTCTCCAGACAATCCCTTTGCATATTATATTAGCCACATGGTAAATCCTTCCTCTATATACAAGGCACCTTGTAATCTTTACCTTAACCTTGTCCACCTGTTATAGAAAATTTAAAATCAGGGCCTTTAATGTGATAATTACCCTCATTCACACTCCATTCTCCCTCTCTCCAAACTGTGAGACTCCCTCCCTCCCTCCCTCAGTCCCCAAACTGCGACACTCCCTCCCTCCCTCAGTCCCCAAACTGCGACACTCCCTCCCTCCCTCAGTCCCCAAACTGCGACACTCCCTCCCTCCCTCAGTCCCCAAACTGTGACACTCCCTCCCTCCCTCAGTCCCCAAACTGTGACACTCCCTCCCTCCCTCCTTCAGTCCCCAAACTGTGAGACTCCCTCCCTCCCTCAGTCCCCAAACTGCGACACTCCCTCCCTCCCTCAGTCCCCAAACTGTGACACTCCCTCCCTCCCTCAGTCCCCAAACTGTGACACTCCCTCCCTCAGTCCCCAAACTGTGACACTCCCTCCCTCAGTCCCCAAACTGTGACACTCCCTCCCTCCCTCCCTCAGTCCCCAAACTGTGACACTCCCTCCCTCCCTCAGTCCCCAAACTGCGACACTCCCTCCCTCCGTCCCCAAACTGTGACACTCCCTCCCTCCCTCAGTCCCCAAACTGTGACACTCCCTCCCTCCCTCAGTCCCAAACTGTGACACTCCCTCCCTCCCTCAGTCCCCAAACTGTGACACTCCCTCCCTCCCTCAGTCCCCAAACTGTGACACTCCCTCCCTCCCTCAGTCCCAAACTGTGACACTCCCTCCCTCCCTCCCTCAGTCCCCACACTGTGACACTCCCTCCCTCCCTCAGTCCCCACACTGTGGCTCTCCCTCCCTCCCTCCCTCCCTCCGTTGGTTGCCTCACCTCTGCCTCCTGTGCTGTGAATACCTCTCTTTGTTGGAGCTGCTGGATAACCAAGTCGGTGTTGTCTTGGACAATGTTGACTAGTTCGGGGATATAGTGTTCGTAAACCCACAGGAACTCAGTGTCTTTAAACTGATCGAGAATCTCGCTGAACTTGACAACTGCAGAGGAATACAAAACGCCATTTAAATCATCGCTGCTGGAGGAACCGGTGACACCCCCCGAGCCATAAATCCAGGCCCAGGCTCCATTCTCGGCCTAGCCTGGGCTAAACGATTCCCCCGCCCTCCTGCCTCCCACCCCGGCGCTGGTGAAGGGAGTGGGTTTCGACAAACAGAGAGACATTATCCTCACCCTGGTCATCTTCTGGTCCTGTCAGCTGTTTGTCTTCCATCGTGCTGGTTCTACCAGCTCCTCGTTCATTCCCAGGGTCACCCATGTCCGCTCAGTTTGAAGATCCCACAACAGGACTGAAGGGGAAAGAACACACCTCACCGACAGAGTCAATGACCCTTCCCGCTGTCCTGTGCTCCATCACAGCGTTCAGTCCTCACACCCCAGCTATTTACAATCTATTGAATGACTTGGACACAGAGATAAGAAGGTGCGATCATCAAATTTGCAAATGACACCAAAATAGAATTAGAGAAACCCGACAGTGCACAAGGAGGCCATTTGATCCATCAAGTCTGTACCGACCACAATCCCACCCAGGTCCTTTCCTCGTAACCCCACATATTTACCCTGCTGCTCTCCCTGACACTCGGGTCAATTATCATGGCCAATCCCCTAACCCGCACATCTCAGGACACTAAGAGGCAACTTAGCACAGCCAATCCCCTAACCCGCACATCTCAGGACTCTAAGGGGCAATTTAGCACAGCCAATCGCCTAACCCGCACATCTTTGGACTGTGGGAGGAAACCGGAGCACCCGGAGGAAACCCACGCAGACACGGGGAGAATGTGCAAACTCCACACAGGTGGGACAGTAAGTTGCAAGCTGAAATGAGAAACTTACGGAGGATAGGGTCGGTGAGTGGGCCAGAATGTGGCAGATGGAAGTGAATGTGGAGGAGTGTGAGGTTATCCACTTTGAGAAAAGTGGAAAGGCAATTCCTTGTGTAAATGGAGAGAGACTTCAGAGTGCGTTGGAGCAGAGGGATCTGGGTGGCCTTGTGCATGAATCACAAATCTAGCGCGCAGGTACCGCACATAATAAAGACAGCAAATGGAATGATGGCATTTATAGCTAAAGGAATACAATATAAAGGTAAGGAAGTATTGTTGCAGCTATACAAGGCATTGGTGAGGCCGCACTTGGAGTATTGTGCACAGCTTTGGACTCGAGACATGAGGAAGTATGTAGAGAGTTCAGAGCAGGTTCACTGGATTGATTCCAGAGATGAGGGGGTTTGACACATGCAGAGACAGGGTGCAACTTATATGAGTCAGGAGGTCTAAGTGAGTGGAAAGATAACAAAAGTTATTGACACAGGAAACCTGGAGAGGATGTTTCCCCGTGTGGGACACTTCAAAACAGGTGGTGATAGTTTTAGGACAAGGAGTGGCAGATTTAAAACCAAGCTCAGGAAAAGCGAATTCTCAGACAGGGAAGTGACTGTGTAGGATTCACCCTCCCAGAGTGAGAGTGTGGGATTCACCCTCCCAGAGTGAGAGTGTGGGATTCACCCTCCCAGAGTGAGAGTGTGGGATTCACCCTCCCAGAGTGAGAGTGTGGGATTCACCCTCCCAGAGTGAGAGTGTGGGATTCGCCCTCCCAGAGTGAGAGTGTGGGATTCGCCCTCCCAGAGTGAGAGTGTGGGATTCGCCCTCCCAGAGTGAGAGTGCGGGATTCGCCCTCCCAGAGTGAGAGTGCGGAACTCGCCCTCCCAGAGTGAGAGTGTGGGATTCGCCCTCCCAGAGTGAGAGTGCGGGATTCGCCCTCCCAGAGTGAGAGTGCGGGATTCGCCCTCCCAGAGTGAGAGTGCGGGATTCGCCCTCCCAGAGTGAGAGTGCGGGATTCGCCCTCCCAGAGTGAGAGTGCGGGATTCGCCCTCCCAGAGTGAGAGTGCGGAACTCGCCCTCCCAGAGTGAGAGTGCGGGATTCACCCTCCCAGAGTGAGAGTGCGGGATTCACCCTCCCAGAGTGAGAGTGCGGGATTCACCCTCCCAGAGTGAGAGTGCGGGATTCACCCTCCCAGAGTGAGAGTGCGGGATTCACCCTCCCAGAGTGAGAGTGCGGGATTCACCCTCCCAGAGTGAGAGTGCGGGATTCACCCTCCCAGAGTGAGAGTGCGGGATTCACCCTCCCAGAGTGAGAGTGCGGGATTCACCCTCCCAGAGTGAGAGTGCGGGATTCACCCTCCCAGAGTGAGAGTGCGGGATTCACCCTCCCAGAGTGAGAGTGCGGGATTCACCCTCCCAGAGTGAGAGTGCGGGATTCACCCTCCCAGAGTGAGAGTGCGGGATTCACCCTCCCAGAGTGAGAGTGCGGGATTCACCCTCCCAGAGTGAGAGTGCGGGATTCACCCTCCCAGAGTGAGAGTGCGGGATTCACCCTCCCAGAGTGAGAGTGCGGGATTCACCCTCCCAGAGTGAGAGTGCGGGATTCACCCTCCCAGAGTGAGAGTGCGGGATTCACCCTCCCAGAGTGAGAGTGCGGGATTCACCCTCCCAGAGTGAGAGTGCGGGATTCACCCTCCCAGAGTGAGAGTGCGGGATTCACCCTCCCAGAGTGAGAGTGCGGGATTCACCCTCCCAGAGTGAGAGTGCGGGATTCACCCTCCCAGAGTGAGAGTGCGGGATTCACCCTCCCAGAGTGAGAGTGCGGGATTCACCCTCCCAGAGTGAGAGTGCGGGATTCACCCTCCCAGAGTGAGAGTGCGGGATTCACCCTCCCAGAGTGAGAGTGCGGGATTCACCCTCCCAGAGTGAGAGTGCGGGATTCACCCTCCCAGAGTGAGAGTGCGGGATTCACCCTCCCAGAGTGAGAGTGTGGGATTCACCCTCCCAGAGTGAGAGTGTGGAATTCACCCTCCCAGAGTGAGAGTGTGGGATTCACCCTCCCAGAGTGAGAGTGTGGAATTCACCCTCCCAGAGTGAGAGTGTGGGATTCACCCTCCCAGAGTGAGAGTGTGGAATTCACCCTCCCAGAGTGAGAGTGTGGAATACATGATGTGGAGATGCCGGCGTTGGACTGGGATAAACACAGTAAGAGTTTTAACAACACCAGGTTAAAGTCCAACAGGTTTATTTGGTAGCAAATACCATTAGCTTTCGGAGCGCTGCTCCTTCGTCAGATGGAGTGGAAATCTGCTCTCAAACAGGGCAAAGAGACACAAAAATCACGTTACAGAATACTAATTAGAATGTGAATCTCTACAGCCAACCAGGTGTTAAAGGTACAGACAATGTGAGTGGAGGGAGCATTAAACACAGGTTAAAGAGATGTGTATTGTCTCCAGACAGAACAGCCAGTGAGATTTTGCAAGTCCAGACAAGTCGTGGGGGTTACAGATAGTGTGACATGAACCCAACATCCCCGTTTAGGCCGTCCTCATGTGTGCGGAACTTGGCTATCAGTTTCTGCTCAGCGACTCTGCGCTGTCGTGTGTCGTGAATGAACACCACTCGACAATCACCAGGCAAGACTGTTCTCTTCCTGTTGGGGAGCACTTCAGCAGTCACGGGCATTCAGCCTTGGATCTTCAGGTAAGCGTTCTCCAAGGCGGCCTTCATGACACACGACAGCGCAGAGTCGCTGAGCAGAAACTGATCGCCAAGTTCCGCACACATGAGGACGGCCTCAACCGGGATCTTGGGTTCATGTCACACTATCTGTAACCCCCACAGTTGCCTCCTGGACTTGCAAAATCTCACTGGCTGTTCTGTCTGGAGACAATACACATCTCTTTAACCTGTGTTTAATGCTCCCTCCACCCACATTGTCTGTACCTTTAACACCTGGTTGGCTGTAAAGATTCACATTCTAATCAGTATTCTGTAACTTGATTTTGTGTCTCTGTGCCCTGTTTGAGAGCAGATTTCCAATCCATCTGACAAAGGAGCAGCGCTCCGACAGCTAATGGCATTTGCTACCAAATAAACCTGTTGGACGGAGACTGGAACTGTGCACGGTGCTCCCAGAGTGGTCTAACCGAGGGATACGGAGACTGGAACTGTGCACAGTGCTCCCAGTGTGGGTCTAACCGAGGGATACGGAGACCGGATCTGAGCACAGTGCTCTCAGTGTGGTGTAACCGAGGGATACGGAGACCGGAACTGTGCACGGTGCTCCCAGTGTGGTCTAACCGAAGGATACAGAGACTGGAACTGTGCACGGTGCTCCCAGTGTGGTCTAACTGAGGGATACGGAGACCGGAACTGTGCACAGTGCTCCCAGTGTGGTCTAACTGAGCGATACGGAGACTGGAACTGAGGACGGTGCTCCCAGTATGGTCTAACCGAGGGATACGGAGACTGGAACTGTGCACGGTGCTCCTAGTGTGGTCTAACCGAGGGATACGGAGACTGGAACTGTGCACGGTGCTCCCAGTGTGGTCTAACTGAGGGATACGGAGACTGGAACTGTGCACAGTGCTCCCAGTGTGGTCTAACCGAGGGATACGGAGACCAGAAATGTGCACGGCGCTCCCAGTGTGGTCTAACCGAGGGATAGGGAGACCGGAACTGTGTACGGTGCTCCCAGTGTGGTCTAACCGAGGGATACGGAGACTGGAACTGTGCACGGTGCTCCCAGTGTGGTCTAACCAAGGGATAGGCAGACCGGAACTGTGCACGGTGCTCCCAGTGTGGTCTAACCGAGGGATACGGAGACTGGAACTGTGCACGGTGCTCCCAGTGTGGGTCTAACCGAGGGATACGGAGACCAGAAATGTGCACGGTGCTCCCAGTGTGGTCTAACCGAGGGATACGGAGACCGGAACTGTGCACGGTGCTCCCAGTGTGGTCTAACCGAGGGATACGTAGACTGGAACTGTGCACGGTGCTCCCAGTGTGGTCTAACTGAGGGATACAGAGATAGGAATTGTGCACGGTGCTCCCAGTGTGGTCTAACTGAGGGATACGGAGACTGGAACTGTGCACAGTGCTCCCAGTGTGGTCTAACCGAGGGGTATGGAGACCGGAACTGTGCACGGTGCTCCCAGTGTGGTCTAACCGAGGGATACGGAGACTGGAACTGTGCACAGTGCTCCCAGTGTGGTCTAACCGAGGGATGCGGAGACTTGAACTGTGCACGGTGCTCCCAGTGTGGGTCTAACCGAGGGATACGTAGACTGGAACTGTGCACGGTGCTCCCAGTGTGGTCTAACTGAGGGATACGGAGATAGGAATTGTGCACGGTGCTCCCAGTCTGGTCTAACTGAGGGATACGGAGATAGGAATTGTGCACGGTGCTCCCGGTGTGGTTTAACCGAGGGGTATGGAGACCGGAACTGTGAACGGTGCTCCCAGTGTGGTCTAACCGAGGGATACGGACACTGGAACTGTGCACGGTGCTCCCAGTGTTGTCTAACCGAGGGATACGGACACTGGAACTGTGCACGGTGCTCCCAGTGTTGTCTAACCGAGGGATACGGAGACCGGAACTGTGCACGGTGCTCCCAGTGTGGCCTAACCGAGAGATACGGAGACTGGAACTGTGCACAGTGCTCCCAGTGTGGTCTAACCGAGGGATACGGAGACTGGAACTGTGCACATTGCTCCCAGTGTGGCCTAACCGAGAGATACGGAGACTGGAACTGTGCACGGTGCTCCCAGTGTGGTCTAACCGAGGGATACGGAGACTGGAACTGTGCACGGTGCTCCCAGTGTGGTCTAACTGAGGGATACGGATACCGGAACTGTGAACGGTGCTCTCAGTGTGGTCTAACCGAGGGATACGGACACTGGAACTGTGCACGGTGCTCCCAGTCTTGTCTAACCGAGGGATACGGAGACCGGAACTGTGCACGGTGCTCACAGTGTGGCCTAACCGAGAGATACGGAGACTGGAACTGTGCACAGTGCTCCCAGTGTGGTCTAACCGAGGGATACGGAGACTGGAACTGTGCACGGTGCTCCCACTGTGGCCTAACCGAGAGATACGGAGACTGGAACTGTGCACAGTGCTCCCAGTGCGGTCTAACCGAGGGATACGGAGACTGGAACTGTGCAGAGTGCTCCCAGTGTGGTCTAACCGAGGGATACGGAGACCGGAACTGTGCACGGTGCTCCCAGTGTGGTCTAACCAAGGCATAGGCAGACCGGAACTGTGCACGGTGCTCCCAGTGTGGTCTAACCGAGGGATACGGAGACTGGAACTGTGCACGGTGCTCCCAGTGTGGTCTAACCGAGGGATACGGAGACTGGAACTGTGCACGGTGCTCCCAGTGTTGTCTAACCGAGGGATACGGAGACTGGAAATGTGCACGGTGCTCCCAGTGTGGTCTAACTGAGGGATACAGAGACTGGAACTGTGCACGGTGCTCCCAGTGTGGCCTAACCGAGAGATACGGAGACTGGAACTGTGCACAGTGCTCCCAGTGTGGTCTAACCGAGGGATACGGAGACTGGAACTGTGCACGGTGCTCCTAGTGTGGTCTAACCGAGGGATACGGAGACTGGAACTGTGCACGGTGCTCCCAGTGTGGTCTAACTGAGGGATACGGAGACTGGAACTGTGCACAGTGCTCCCAGTGTGGTCTAACCGAGGGATACGGAGACCAGAAATGTGCACGGCGCTCCCAGTGTGGTCTAACCGAGGGATAGGGAGACCGGAACAGTGCACGGTGCTCCCAGTGTGGTCTAACCGAGGGATACGGAGACTGGAACTGTGCACGGTGCTCCCAGTGTGGTCTAACCAAGGGATAGGCAGACCGGAACTGTGCACGGTGCTCCCAGTGTGGTCTAACCGAGGGATACGGAGACCGGAACTGTGCACGGTGCTCCCAGTGTGGTCTAACCGAGGGATACGTAGACTGGAACTGTGCACGGTGCTCCCAGTGTGGGTCTAACCGAGGGATACGTAGACTGGAACTGTGCACGGTGCTCCCAGTGTGGTCTAACTGAGGGATACGGAGATAGGAATTGTGCACGGTGCTCCCAGTGTGGTCTAACTGAGGGATACGGAGATAGGAATTGTGCACGGTGCTCCCAGTGTGGTCTAACCGAGGGGTATGGAGACCGGAACTGTGCACGGTGCTCCCAGTGTGGTCTAACCGAGGGATACGGAGACTTGAACTGTGCACGGTGCTCCCAGTGTGGGTCTAACCGAGGGATACGTAGACTGGAACTGTGCACGGTGCTCCCAGTGTGGTCTAACTGAGGGATACGGAGATAGGAATTGTGCACGGTGCTCCCAGTCTGGTCTAACTGAGGGATACGGAGATAGGAAATGTGCACGGTGCTCCCGGTGTGGTTTAACCGAGGGGTATGGAGACCGGAACTGTGAACGGTGCTCCCAGTGTGGTCTAACCGAGGGATACGGACACTGGAACTGTGCACGGTGCTCCCAGTGTTGTCTAACCGAGGGATACGGAGACCGGAACTGTGCACGGTGCTCCCAGTGTGGCCTAACCGAGAGATACGGAGACTGGAACTGTGCACAGTGCTCCCAGTGTGGTCTAACTGAGGGATACGGATACCGGAACTGTGAACGTTGCTCCCAGTGTGGTCTAACCGAGGGATACGGAGACTGGAACTGTGCACGGTGCTCCCAGTCTTGTCTAACCGAGGGATACGGAGACCGGAACTGTGCACGGTGCTCCCAGTGTGGCCTAACCGAGAGATACGGAGACTGGAACTGTGCACAGTGCTCCCAGTGTGGTCTAACTGAGGGATACGGATACCGGAACTGTGAACGGTGCTCTCAGTGTGGTCTAACCGAGGGATACGGAGACTGGAAATGTGCACGGTGCTCCCAGTGTTGTCTAACCGAGGGATACGGAGACCGGAACTGTGCACGGTGCTCCCAGTGTGGCCTAACCGAGAGATACGGAGACTGGAACTGTGCACAGTGCTCCCAGTGTGGTCTAACCGAGGGATACGGAGACTGGAACTGTGCACATTGCTCCCAGTGTGGCCTAACCGAGAGATACGGAGACTGGAACTGTGCACGGTGCTCCCAGTGCGGTCTAACCGAGGGATACGGAGACTGGAACTGTGCAGAGTGCTCCCAGTGTGGTCTAACCGAGGGATACGGAGACCGGAACTGTGCACGGTGCTCCCAGTGTGGTCTAACCAAGGCATAGGCAGACCGGAACTGTGCACGGTGCTCCCAGTGTGGTCTAACCGAGGGATACGGAGACTGGAACTGTGCACGGTGCTCCCAGTGTGGTCTAACCGAGGGATACGGAGACTGGAACTGTGCACGGTGCTCCCAGTGTTGTCTAACCGAGGGATACGGAGACTGGAACTGTGCACAGTGCTCCCAGTGTGGGTCTAACCGAGGGATACGGAGACTGGAACTGTGCACAGTGCTCCCAGTGTGGTCTAACCGAGGGATACGGAGACCGGAACTGTGCACAGTGCTCCCAGTGTGGTCTAACCGAGGGATACGGAGACCAGAACTGTGCACGGTGCTCCCAGTGTGGTCCAACCGAGGGAAACGGAGACTGGAACTGTGTAGAGTGCTCCCAGTGTGGTCTTACCAAGGGATAAGGAGACCAGAACTGTGCACGCCGCTCCCAGTGTGGTCTAACCAAGGCATAGGCAGACCGGAACTGTGCACGGTGCTCCCAGTGTGGTCTAACCGAGGGATATGGAGACCGGAACTGTGCATGGTGCTCCCAGTGTGGTCTAACCGAGGGATACGGAGACTGGAACTGTGCACGGTGCTCCCAGTGTGGGTCTAACCGAGGGATACGGAGACTGGAACTGTGCACAGTGCTCCCAGTGTGGTCTAACCGTGGGATACGGAGACTGGAACTGTGCACAGTGCTCCCAGTGTGGTCTAACCGAGGGATACGGAGACTGGAACTGTGCACGGTGCTCCCAGTGTGGTCGAACCGAGGGATACGGAGACCGGAACTGTGCACATTGCTCACAGTGTGGTCTAACCAAGGGATACGGAGATTGGAACTGTGCACGGTGCTCCCAGTGTGGTCTAACTGAGGGATACGGAGTCCGGAACTGTGCACGGTGCTCCCAGTGTGGTCTAACCGAGGAATATGGAGATCGGAACTGTGCACGGTGCTCCCAGTGTGGTTTAACTGAGGGATACGGAGACTGGAACTGTGCACGGTGCTCCCAGTGTGGTCTAACCGAGGGATACGGAGACTGGAACTGTGCACGGTGCTCCCAGTGTGGTCTAACCGAGGGATACGGAGACTGGAACTGTGCACGGTGCTCCCAGTGTGGTCTAACCGAGTGATACGGAGACAGGAACTGTGCACGGTGCTCCCAGTGTGGTCTAACAGAGGGGTACGGGGAACCGGAACTGTGCATAGTGCTCCCAGTGTGGTTTAACCGAGGGGTACAGAGATTGGAACTGTGCACAGTGCTCCCAGTGTGGCCTAACCGAGGGATACAGAGACTGGAACTGTGCACATTGCACCCAGTTGGGTCTAACTGAGGGACATGGAGACCCGAACTGTGCATGGTGCTCCCAGTGTGGTCTAACCGAGGGATAAAGAGACTGGAACTGTGCACGGTGCTCCCAGTGTGGTCTAACCGAGGGATACGGAGACTGGAACTGTGCACGGTGCTCCCAGTGTGGTCTAACCGAGAGATACGGAGACTGGAACTGTGCACAGTGCTCCCAGTGTGGGTCTAACTGAGGGATACGGAGACTGGAACTGTGCACGGTGCTCCCAGTGTGATCTAACCGAGGGATACAGAGACCGGAACTGTGCACATTGCTCACAGTGTGATCTAACTGAGGGATACGGAGACCGGAACTGTGCACATTGCTCACAGTGTGGTCGAACCGAGGGATAGGGAGACCGGAACTGTGCACGGTGCTCCCAGTGTGGTCTTACCGAGGGATACGGAGATTGGAACTGTGCACGGTGCTCCCAGTGTGGTCTAACCGAGGAATATGGAGATCGGAACTGTGCACGGTGCTCCCAGTGTGGTCTAACCGAGGGATACGGAGACTGGAACTGTGCACGGTGCTCCCAGTGTGGTCTAACCGAGGGATACGGAGACCGGAACTGTGCACGGTGCTCCCAGTGTGGTCTAACCGAGGAATATGGAGATCGGAACTGTGCACGGTGCTCCCAGTGTGGTCTAACCGAGGGATACGGAGACTGGAACTGTGCACGGTGCTCCCAGTGTGGTCTAACCGAGGGATACGGAGACTGGAACTGTGCACGATGCTCCCAGTGTGGTCTAACCGAGGGATACGGAGACAGGAACTGTGCACGGTGCTCCCAGTGTGGTCTATCCGAGGGATACGGAGAGTGGAACTGTGCACGGTGCTCCCAGTGTGGTCTAACCGAGGGATACGGAGACCAGAACTGTGCACGGTGCTCCCAGTGTGGTCTAACCGAGGGATACGGAGACCAGAACTGTGCACGGTGCTCCCAGTGTGGTCTAACCGAGGGATACGGAGACCGGAACTGTGCACGGTGCTCCCAGTGTGGTCTAACCGAGGGATATGGAGACCGGAACGGTGCACGGTGCTCCCAGTGTGGTCTAACCGAGGGATACGGAGACCGGAACTGTGCACGGTGCTCCCAGTGTGGTCTAACCGAGGGATAGGGAGACTGGAACTATGCACAGTGCTCCCAGTGTGGGTCTAACCGAGGGATACGGAGACTGGAAATGTGCACGGTGCTCCCAGTGTGGTCTAACCGAGGGATATGGAGACCGGAACTGTGCACGGTGCTCCCAGTGTGGTCTAACCGAGGGATACGGAGACTGGAACTGTGCACGGTGCTCCCAGTGTGGTCTAACCGAGGGATACGGAGACTGGAACTGTGCACGGTGCTCCCAGTGAGGTCTAACCGAGGGATAGAGAGATGGGAACTGTGCACGGTGCTCCCAGTGTTGTCTAACCGAGGGATACGGAGACTGGAACTGTGCACGGTGCTCCCAGTGTGGTCTAACAGAGGGATACGGAGACCAGAACTGTGCACGGTGCTCCCAGTATGGTCTAACCGAGGGATACGGAGACTGGAATTGTGCACGGTGCTCCCAGTGTGGGTCTAACCGAGGGATACGGAGACTGGAACTGTGCTCAGTGCTCCCAGTGTTGTC
>NW_027592844.1:0-44319 GCF_964213995.1 Mustelus asterias
GCACAGACAGAGATCCCGGTTTTAACCCTGTGTCGGGAATGGTGGGTATCGGGAGCAGGGAAGGGGGCAGCGTACAGAGCTGGGGAGGTTGGTTACGGTGGAATGAATGGGGTGGAGGGAGGGGTGTTTCCCCCGCGGAGCTGTCACCCCCCCCCCCCCCCCCCGATCACAGTAATTCAGAGACTGAGCAGGATCATAAAGTTCCCTAAACCAAAAGAAATATCCAAAAGCCGGTTGATGCAACAGATAAAGCGGGCGGTTTATGTACAGTCTGGTGCAGTTCACAGCAAACATGTCCCTCAGAAACAACACAAACAACAGAAAGGCTTCATCCACAGCAGGAGTGTGCGGGGAGAGATCCGCTCTCGCTGCGCCTTCCCTTCCCCACCTCCCTCGGGGAGTCACAGGGCGGGTCTCACCCTCCCTCAGCGAGGTGAGCAGCTTTTGACACAGGGGTGGGTGGGGGAACATGCTACAAAGCCCCACACGGCCTCCTCCACTGAGGCATGTCCAGTGCTGGCCTTTGGAGAAATGTTGTGGTCACACCTCCTTCGGGACAGCAGCGACTGAGGGTGCCTGGGACATTGGTAGGGGTGGAGGAGCGGGCCGGGGGGGGGAGATACAGAATTGGGAGTGGTTGCAGACGCAGAGGGAGTCACCAGTTGCCAACCCCAGGAGGCCTGGGCGCTCAGTGCTCCTTTTGCGACGCTCAAGGTCGAGCAGCCCGGGTATTTGGGGGAAAAGACCACAAAGTCAATGCCACACGTGTCCCACTCACACTCGCAAGCGCGGGAACCTAGTTTATTAACAATTTGTTACATCTTAAGTTAAGAAATAATTACATTTTTTCTAAAAAAATCAAATCGATTAGAACCAAAATAAAAAAAGTCCTCACTAAATTAATCCGAAGAATTGTGAAAATTGGGAGGGGGACACAGAGGCTGTTCCTGGTGACTCGAGTCCTGGCACTGGCAGCGGCTATGGGTCATCTCGGCATCTCTTTGGGTGGGGGGGGGGGGGGGCGGAAAGAGAGGGGTTCTCGAACTCTTAGCCGTTTTCTGTTGAGTCCCCTCCATTCTTCCCCTCCCATCACACCACTCAGCTGAGTTGAGGAGGAGGAGAGGGGAGAGGCGGAAAACCTGGTTGTGATCCCTGTTTTCTCCCTCTTCCCCCCCCCCCCCGCAACCCACCGTTTCCCAAGCGGGGTGGGGTCCTTGGAAACCTTGTCCGACAGGAGCGGGTGTCTCGAGGAAGGGGTGGCAGAGATATTGTGTGGGGGGGGGGGGGGGGTTGTTTGGCGAGTTGCAGTGCCCTGGCTGAGGGGGAAATACTTACATGAGAGACACCCATTTTGGGGCCAGGGTGGAGTGGTGGGGGGAGTGGGGGTGGGGGGGGCTTCACATTCGTAGTGGGATTCCATTCAAATCTGGGTCGGGACCGCTGCCAGCCACCATCCTTAAAGCACCGCCACGTGGAGGAGACATGGCCGATTGGCCACTGGCGGCCATTTTGGATTAAGCAGACTCTTGAAGGGGAAGGTCAGCCGAGGGAAGGTCGGCCAGGGGGGGGGGGGAGGGAGGGGGGCAGGAATTGCCCATTTTCCCTTCCAACATTCTCCCCTCGCCCACCCCCCTTCCGTTTCCCACCCCTCAAAGACTGCCATGGCGGTTCGGAAACGGTGAGAAGGGGCTTTCCTCATTAGCTCCCCCCGCCCCTCCCCCCATCGACATCTCCATAATACTGGACACCAGTAAACCACAACCTAAACACTTGACCGGTGATTTGCTCCTAGACTTTCCAACTCTCCAGCTCGGAGCTTGCAGGATGAAATATGGCCCACCTGTGGTTGCGTTATCCATAACCCATTCATTATACTTTTTAATTAATATAACATATAGTCATTGGACAAGGGTAGACATTTTACAGAATCATCCAGAACCTTCTCCGGACTCATTTTCTCATATTTTCCACGCCTCTGCCCCTTGCTCTCCCTTTGGTAACCTCTGGGGAGGGTCTGTCACGATGGATCCCACGATGCCCCCCCCCCCAGGCCTGTCCTTGTGGTGCTAACCAGGGACTGGGCCTGCGCAGTCGCACACTCCGGACGCGCGGAATGGCCGGATCCCGCCGCTTAACCGGGCTCCCCACGGCGCAGGATCGCGGGCGAGCCAGCGAGGCGATGGGCGAACTGCCCGCTTGACCATTGCCCAATGCACCCTCTCTCCCCGCCACACACACAGCTTTGGGGTGAGGTGGGGCAGGAGAGAAGGGGAGGACGGTGGGGTGA
This sequence comes from Mustelus asterias, assembly GCF_964213995.1. Lineage (NCBI taxonomy): Eukaryota > Metazoa > Chordata > Chondrichthyes > Carcharhiniformes > Triakidae > Mustelus > Mustelus asterias. The sequence goes on from NW_027592844.1 coordinate 2,288, forward strand.
GGTAAGGTGGGTGTGGGGGGGGGATAATAAAGGCGCGAGGGGACAGTTCAAAGTTCGCAAAGCGACACGCGCCAAACCACGACAGAAGACGAGGCGAGAAAGCGATCGGTCCGTCCAGATGCCGCGCCCAAGTCTTGCCTTCCGGGCCGGGAACGGTTCCGTTCGGTTAACTCCGGGGTTCCGACGATCCGGCAGCACGAGGGGGTGAAGAGAATGCCGGGGCCGCGCACCCGCAGCGTCCCGGGGAGGAAAGTGGGGTCTTCGAGGCCCCACCGGGTTGGGCTCGGGGGTGAGGGGGGCTGTCGAGAGCCAACAATTAATCACACCCCACCCCCCCCCCCTCTCCCCGCCATTTTGAACGTCCACGGTGAGTGGGGGAGGTGGTGGGGGCGGGGGGGGGCAGGGCCCAGCTCTGCCAATTTTATAGTTCTGGAATTTTCTCTTCTCGATCCAGTTTGTTTTATGTGGTGGGTGGTGAGGGGGGGGTTAACGATGGGTAAAATCCTGAACACGGAGGCAGGGAGCGCTGTACAAGGCAGCGACGACCATGTCCGAACACTGGGGGGCGAGGGGGGGGCGCGAGGCCCACTCCATCGCTCTCTCCTCACCTTTCGACGCAGCGTCCGCCAAGGGGGTGGGAGGAATGTCCTTGGGAGAGGGGTCGGGGATGGTGGGGGGGGGGGGGGAGGGGGTCAAGGGGCCGCTTCTAGGCCAGGAACACCACAAAGACAATGAAGAACACAGCAAGGATGAGGAAGATCTTGATCATCAGCCAGCGGTTGGAGGTGACGGACTGGAAGTACTTCAGGATCTCAGAGTGGGCCGCCTCCACGTTCAGCTGAGTGTCCTCCACATTGGCATCGATCCTGCGGCGTGGGGGGGGAGGAAAGAGGGGGCGAGAGGTGGGGTGAAATTCCAGAGGCTCATCGCAATGCCGTGGAGACCCCTCCCCCACTTCCCCAAACCCACCCCCTCCAAACACAAAACCCTCCTCCACCCAGCCCCCCCAACACAAAACCCTCCTCCACCCCCCCCAACACAAAACCCTCCCCCACCCGCCCCAACACAAAACCCTCCCCCCACCCCCCCCAACACAAAACCCTCCCCCACCCGCCCCAACACAAAACCCTCCTCCACCCGCCCAAACACAAAACCCTCCTCCACCCACCCCCCCAACACAAAACCCTCCCCCACCCCCCCCAACACAAAACCCTCCTCCACCCACCCCCCCCAACACAAAACCCTCCCCCACCCGCCCCAACACAAAACTCTCCTCCACCCCCCCCCCCCAACACAAAACCCTCCTCCACCCCCCCCAACACAAAACCCTCCCCCACCCGCCCCAACACAAAACCCTCCTCCCCCCCCCCCCCCCCCCCCACACAAAACCCGCCCACACCCCCCAGGGTCTGAATCAAGTTAAAGTTTATTTATTAGTGTCACAAGTAAGGCTTATATTAACACTGCAATGAAGTTACTGTGAAAATCCCCTAGTTGCCACACTCCTGTTCAGGTAACACTGAGGGAGAATTTAGCACCCTAACCAGCACGTCTTTCGGACTGTGGGAGCAAACCGGAGCACCCGGAGGAAACCCACGCAGACACGGGGAGAATGTGCAAACTCCACACAGACAGTGACCCGAGCCGGGAATCGAACCCGGGTTCCTGGCGCTGTGAGGCATCAGTGCTGTAGAAGGAGACCATTCAGCCCATCGAGTCCTCGCGGACAACAATCCCATCCAGGGCTTATCCCCTTAACCCCACTAATCTATGCATCCCGGGGTACTAAGGGGCAATTTAGCACGGCCAATCCACCTAACCTGCACATGTTTGGACTGTGGGAGGAAACCCATGCAGACACAGGGAGAACGTGCAAACTCCACACAGACAGTGACCCGAGGCCGGGAACTGAACCCGGGTCCCTGGCACTGTGAGGCAGCAGAGCTAACCCACTGTGCCACCATCAGCAGCCTCAGCCTGCTGCCTTCCTTCTAACTGCACCCCTCCTCCCATCCCACCACTCCCCCACTTTTGCCCTGTACCCCAGCAGGTTCCACGCCGGACGCTGGAGGGAGCCTCCCCGAGCTTCTCCACCCCCTTCACCATCCCAAGCAGCGACTCCCAAGGGGCAAAGGTGCGTAGTTGCTGGGGAAGGGGCGGGGGAGAGGGGGGGGAAGGGTCCAGGACGAGCTTGGCCACCATGCCACCCGCAGTCAACTAGCCCAACAGGCCGGCTCTGACAAGACGCAGCGCACTGTGGGGAGAGCAGAGAGTCAGGGGGGAAGGTAGAACATCAACGGGGGAAGGTAGCTCCCCCACCCCTCCCCATTGTGGGCCTGGGTGGGATTGTGGTCGGTGCAGACTCGATGGGCCGAATGGCCTCCTTCTGCACTGTCGGGATTCTACGATGCACGTGAGGGGCCGAATGGCCTCCTCCGGGGATGCAGGATTCTAGTTACCCCGCCTGGGGTCCGATTTCTCCCCACCCTGCGGGACTGGCGCTGGGCACGAGGGCAGCACCCTGGCCGGTCGAGGTGGCAGCCTGGTTCCCCCTCTCCCTCCCCAGCCCCCTCCTCCTCACTCTCCGCCTTACCTCTGTATGGTCTCCTCCTGCTCCTTCACCATGTGAGCAAGCTGCTGGAAGATGGAACCCAGCTCCACGATGGTGGCCTCGATGTTCTGCATCGTGTCAGCTCTGCTCTGGATATAGGAATCCTGGGGAGAGGGAGAGGGGGGAGAAAAGACCACAGGGTTACACACAGGCTGCTTCCCTGGCACCCTTCACCGCGGGGGGAGGAGGGTAGTCACCGGACCATGGAACCTGGGGTGACACAGTGGGTTAGCGCTGCTGCCTCACAGCGCCAGGGACCCAGCTCCGATTCCCGGTTTGGGTCACTGTCTGTGCGGAGTCTGCACGTTCTCCCCGTGTCTGCGTGGGTTTCCTCCGGGTGCTCCGGTTTCCTCCCACAGTCTGAAAGACGTGCTGGTTAGGGTGCTAAATTCTCCCTCAGTGTTACCCGAACAGGACTGTGGCGACTAGGGGGATTTTCACAGTAACTTCATTGCAGTGTTAATAATGTAAGCCTTACTTGTGACACTAATAAATAAACTTTTTTGAAGTGTGGGAAGGAAGCCTTGTTTTGCGGCTGAACTCCTGCACCTCTGGCCCACCACACACCCAGACTAAATGTTTATTTATCAGTGTCACAAGTCGGCTTACATTAACATTGCAATGAAGTTACTGTGAAAACCCCCTCGTCTCCACACTCCTGTTCGGGTAACACTGAGGGAGAATTTAGCACCCTAACCAGCACGTCTTTTGGACTGAGAGGGGAAACCGGAGCACCCGGAGGAAACCCACGCAGACACGGGGAGAACGTGCAGACTCCACACAGACAGTGACCCAAGCCGGGAATCGAACCCGGGTCCCTGGCGCTGTGAGGCAGCAGTGCTAACCCACTGTGCTATCGTGTGGACCCCGTTCTAGTGATTTAGCCCTTCCAGTGGGTGCAATGTTTGTTGGTCTCTGGGGGGGGGGTAAGGTGGACTAGTAACCCAGAGGCCCAGACTCTGTGGGGCTGGGGGGGGGGGGGGGGAGAGAGGGAGAAACACAGGTTCAAATCCCACCACGGCAGCTGGTGGAATTTAAATTTGATGAATAAAATCCTGAATTATTAAGAAAGTATCAGTGACAAACTATCATCGATTGTCGTGGAAAAAAAACCCCATCTGGTTCACTAATGTCCCCCCTTTAGGGAAGGAAATCTGCCATCCTTACCCTGGTCTGGCCTACACGTGACTCCAGGCCCCACACATTTAACTGACTTGGAATATAGTGTTCAATTCTGGTCGCCACACTACCAGAAGGATGTGGAGGCTTTGGAGAGGGAACAGAAAGGATTTACCAGGATGTTGCCTGGTATGGAGGGCATTAGCTATGAGGAGAGGTTGGAGAAACTTGGTTTGTTCTCACTGGAGCGACGGAGGTTGAGGGGCGACCTGATAGAAGTCTACAAGATTATGAGAGGCATGGACAGAGTGGATAGACAGAAGCTTTTTCCCCCAGGGTGGAAGAGTCACTTACTGGGGGGCACAGGTTTAAGGTGCGAGGGGCAAGGTTTAAAGGAGATGTTCGAGGCAAGTTTTTTTACACAGAGGGTGGTGGGTGCCTGGAACTCGTTGCTGGGGGAGGGAGTGGAAGCGGATACGGTAGTGAATTTTAAGGGGCGTCTTGACAAGTACATGAATAGGATGGGAATAGAGGGATATGGTCCCCGGAAGGGTAGGGGGTTTTAGTTAAGTCGGGGGCAGCATGGTCGGTGCAGGCTTGGAGGGCCGAAGGGCCTGTTCCTGCGCTGTAATTTTCTTTGTTCTGTATTCTTAACTGCCCCCCCCGTTGAAATGGGCCGAGCGAGACACTCAGTTCAAGGGGGCAACTAAGGACGGGCAAATGTTTGCCCACATCCCTGTGAAAGGATAAAGTAACAACACCCAGTACAGCCCAGAAGCCACTCAAGTGCAGCAGCACAGTAGAGGCAATAAGGAATGCCCCCACGTTTAATCCCTGCTCAGTTACACTCTCTCTCCTCAGAGACCAGGGCCTGACATTGGTGACAATGGACTTCCTTGCATTGGTCCACGGTTATACTGGGCAAGATATTGCAGTGGCTCGCGCCGTTTTCTCCTGCAGGATCTGGCTGACTTGGAGACCCCTCTTCCTGCCCCGTCCGGGGGGGGGGGGGTCCTGGAGGGGTTGGCAGGCTGGCACTCCTCACACTGGCACTGACACTCGCTGCGTTACGAACATACCTTCCGTCAGGTCCTGGGGTGGGACCCAGAGTTTCTGGCTCAGAGGCAGCAACGCAACCCCCGCACCACGGGACAGCCAGGGGGGGTTCGACTACACGGAACGCATTCACAATGACAACTAGCGCTCTGATTGCAGACAGCTTCAGGACAGGGGAGTGATGCAAGGGCAGCGCCTGTCCCCACAAACCTCAGTGTTTCACAGTTAGAATCCCTACAGTACAGGAGGAGGTCATTCGGCCCATCGAGTCTGCACCGACAATAATGCCACCCAGCTCCTATCCCCGTAACCACACGTATTTCCCCTGCTAATCCCCCTGACACTAAGAGGCAATTTAGCATGGCCAATCCACCAAACCTGCACATCTTTGGTCACGAGGGGGCAATTTAGCATGGCCAATCCACCAAACCTGCACATCTTTGGTCACGAGGGGGCAGTTTAGCATGGCCAATCCACCAAACCTGCACATCTTTGGTCACGAGGGGGCAGTTTAGCATGGCCAATCCCCCTAACCTGCACATCTTTGGTCACGAGGGGGCAGTTTAGCACGGCCAATCCACCTAACCTACACATCTTTGGAATGTGGGAGGAAACCCGGAGGAAACCCACGCAGACACGGGGAGAACGTGCAGACTCCACACAGACAGTGACCCGAGCCGGGAATCGAACCCGGGTCCCTGGTGCTGTGAGGCAGCAGTGCTAACCCACTGTGCCGTCTTGCATCAATGTGCTCTGTGATGTGGATCCAGGCTGGACCGCCACCCCACGGAATCACTGTCCCACTCCCCGCAGGCTTAATGCTGAGCATCCTTCAGTGAGGGAGGGGAGCATGCTGCCCCTTGGCGCCCCCTACAGAAATGCCTGTGCCTGTACACGACCAGGCTGCACTGCGACGCACTCTAAAGTTGAATAGCAAATTCTCACACACTTTTCCAGGCCAACACGCCCTCACGCCCCAACCTGACAAGGTAACAAAGATGGCCACCACCGAGAAGGACAAGGGGGGGCAGCAGACACATGAGGAACACCCCCACCTGCAAGTTCCCCCTCCGAGCCACTCACCATCCCGACTTGGAAATATATCGGCCGTTCCTTCACTGTGGCTGGGGTCAAAATCCTGGAACTCCCTCCCTAACAGCACTGTGGGTGTACCTACACCACACACGGGGACTGACTGATGTCCAATCACAATCCTGGAACTCCCTGCCTAACAGCACTGTGGGTGTACCTACACCACACATGGGGACCGACTGATGTCCAATCAGAATCCTGGGACTCCCTCCCTAACAGCACTGTGGGTGTACCTACACCACACACGGGGACCGACTGATGTCCAATCACAATCCTGGGACTCCCTCCCTAACAGCACTGTGGGTGTACCTACACCAGACACGAGGACTGACTGATGTCCAATCACAATCCTGGAACTCCCTCCCTAACAGCACTGTGGGTGTACCTACACCACACACGGGGACTGACTGATGTCCAATCACAATCCTGGGACTCCCTCCCTAACAGCACTGTGGGTGTACCTACACCACACACGGGGCCTGACTGATGTCCAATCACAATCCTGGGACTCCCTCCCTAACAGCACTGTGGGTGTACCTACACCACACACGGGGACCGACTGATGTCCAATCACAATCCTGGGACTCCCTCCCTAACAGCACTGTGGGTGTACCTACACCAGACACGGGGACTGACTGATGTCCAATCACAATCCTGGAACTCCCTCCCTAACAGCACTGTGGGTGTACCTACACCACACACGGGGACTGACTGATGTCCAATCACAATCCTGGAACTCCCTCCCTAACAGCACTGTGGGTGTACCTACACCACACACGGGGCCTGACTGATGTCCAATCACAATCCTGGGACTCCCTCCCTAACAGCACTGTGGGTGTACCTACACCACACACGGGGACTGCAGCGGGTTCAAGATGGCGGCTCACCCACCACCTTCTTGAGGGGGCGATTAGGGATGGGCAATAAATGCTGGACCCGGCCAGCGACGCCCATGTCCTGTGAATGAACTTTTAAAAAACGCCTGTACAGCCACAGCTCAGGGAGAGAACAGCAAGGAGTGGCCGGGAGGTTGGGGGAGGGGGGAAACAGCAAGGTACGACCGGGAAGAAGGGGGTGGGGGGGGTGGTGGGAACAGTACGGTACGGCCAGGGAATGGAGGGGGAACAGTACAGTACAGCTGGGGAGAAGGGGGGAACAGTGATATGGCCCTGCCCACCTGTTCATCGATGAGTTGGAGCTGCTGGCTGCTCTTGGCGTCCATGTCGATGGCGACATCCCCTGCTCTGCGAGCGTCATCCTGCAGCAGCACCGATCCTCCTATAGAGGGAGATACACACAGGGGTTAGAGACATTAGCTAACCCCACCGGGGGGGAGGTGGGCTACACTGCACACACTGACATGGGGCAGGGGGAACTGACACCCTGGCATCACCTGATGGCAAATCCCTAGCTTTGGCATCACATAACAAAGAACAAAGAACAAAGAACAGTACAGCACAGGAAACAGGCCCTTCGGCCCTCCAAGCCTGTGCCGCTCCTTGGTCCAACTAGACCAATCGTTTGTATCCCTCCATTCCCAGGCTGCTCATGTGACTATCCAGGTAAGTCTTAAACGATGTCAGCGTGCCTGCCTGCACCACCCTACTTGGCAGCGCATTCCAGGCCCCCACCACCCTCTGTGTAAAAAACGTCCCTCTGATGTCTGAGTTATACTTCGCCCCTCTCAGCTTGAGCCCGTGACCCCTCGTGATCGTCACCTCCGACCTGGGAAAAAGCTTCCCACTGTTCACCCTATCTATACCCTTCATAATCTTGTATACCTCTATTAGATCTCCCCTCATTCTCCGTCTTTCCAAGGAGAACAACCCCAGTTTACCCAATCTCTCCTCATAGCTAAGACCCTCCATACCAGGCAACATCCTGGTAAACCTTCTCTGCACTCTCTCCAATGCCTCCACGTCCTTCTGGTAGTGCGGCGACCAGAACTGGACACAGTACTCCAAATGTGGCCTAACCAGCGTTCTATACAGCTGCATCATCAGACTCCAGCTTTTATACTCTATACCCCGTCCTATAAAGGCAAGCATACCATATGCCTTCTTCACCACCTTCTCCACCTGTGTTGCCACCTTCAAGGATTTGTGGACTTGCACACCGAGGTCCCTCTGTGTTTCTATACTCCTGATGACTCTGCCATTTATTGTATAACTCCTCCCTACATTATTTCTTCCAAAATGCATCACTTCGCATTTATCCGGATTAAACTCCATCTGCCACCTCTCCGTCCAATTTTCCAGCCTATCTATATCCTGCTGTATTGCCTGACAATGCTCTTCACTATCCGCAATTCCAGCCATCTTCGTGTCATCCGCAAACTTGCTGATAACACCAGTTACACCTTCTTCCAAATCATTTATATATATCACAAATAGCAGAGGTCCCAGTACAGAGCCCTGCGGAACACCACTGGTCACAGACCTCCAGCCGGAAAAAGACCCTTCGACCACTACCCTCTGTCTCCTATGGCCAAGCCAGTTCTCCACCCACCGAGCCACTTCTCCTTGTATCCCATGAGCCTTAACCTTCTTAACCAACCTGCCATGTGGGACTTTGTCAAACATGGGGACATGGGGAACACCCACCACCTGCAAGTTCCCCCTCCGAGCCACTCACCATACCGACTTGGAAATATATCGGCCGTTCTTTCACTGTGGCTGGGGTCAAAATCCTGGAACTCCCTCCCTAACAGCACTGTGGGTGTACCTACACCACACACGGGGACTGACTGATGTTCAATCACAATCCTGGAACTCCCTCCCTAACAGCACTGTGGGTGTACCTACACCACACACGGGGACTGACTGATGTCCAATCACAATCCTGGAACTCCCTCCCTAACAGCACTGTGGGTGTACCTACACCACACGGGGACTGACTGATGTCCAATCACAATCCTGGAACTCCCTTCCTAACAGCGCTGTGGGTGTACCTACACCACACACAGGGACTGACTGATGTCCAATCACAATCCTGGAACTCCCTCCCTAACAGCACTGTGGGTGTACCTACACCACACACGGGGACTGACTGATGTCCAATCACAATCCTGGAACTCCCTCCCTAACAGCACTGTGGGTGTACCTACACCACACGGGGACTGACTGATGTCCAATCACAATCCTGGAACTCCCTCCCTAACAGCGCTGTGGGTGTACCTACACCACACACGGGGACTGACTGATGTCCAATCACAATCCTGGAACTCCCTCCCTAACAGCGCTGTGGGTGTACCTACACCACACGGGGACTGACTGATGTCCAATCCCAATCCTGGAACTCCCTCCCTAACAGCGCTGTGGGTGTACCTACACCACACGGGGACTGACTGATGTCCAATCACAATCCTGGAACTCCCCCCCTAACAGCGCTGTGGGTGCATCTACACCACACGGGGACTGCAATGGGTTCAAGATGGCGGCTTCACCCACCACCTGCTCAAGGGGGCGATTAGGAATGGGGGGTAAATACTAGGCCCGGCCAGTGACGCCCACATCCCAAATTCACCAGGCCTGCTTTGGGGGTAAAAGGGTTAAAGGACTGGGGTATTCTTCCACAGACCCAGCTCATATTCTTTAGAGTACAGCAGATTAGAGGGCTGCTTGGATTAAAATGTTTAAGATGATTAAAGAATTTGACAGGGTTTAGGCCGATACTCTCTGGAATTTAGAAGAATGCGGGGAGATCAGATTGAGGTTTACAAGATGATAAAAGGTGTGGATAAAGTAGACGTGGAGCGGATGCTTCCTCTTGTGGGGCATTCTGGGACGAGAGGTCTCAGGATAAGGGGCAGCAAATTTAAAACAGAGTTGGAGGAGAAACTACTTCCCCCAAAGGGTTGTGAATCTGTGGAATTCGCTCCCCCAAAGTGCGGTGGGTGCTGGGACAGTGAGTACATTTAAGGAGGAGTTAGACAGATTTTTAATTGGGAATGGGGTGAAGGGGAGAAGACAGGACAATAGAATCATAGAATCCCTACTGTGCAGAAGGAGGCCATTCGGCCCATCGAGTCTGCACCGACCACAGTCCCACCCAGGCCCTATCTCCATAACCCCACATATTTACCCTATTAATCCCCTGACACCACGGGTCGATTTAGCATGGCCAATCCACCTAACCTGCACATCTTTGGACACTAAGGGGCAATTTAGCATGGCCAATCCACCTAACCTGCACATCTTTGGACACTAAGGGGCAATTTAGCATGGCCAATCCACCTAACCTGCACATCTTTGGACACTAAGGGGCAATTTAGCATGGCCAATCCACCTAACCTGCACATCTTTGGACACTAAGGGGCAATTTAGCATGGCCAATCCACCTAACCTGCACATCTTTGGAGTGTGGGAGGAAACCGGAGCACCCAGAGGAAACCCACGCAGACACGGGGGGAGAACGTGCAAACTCCACACAGACAGTGACCCGTGGCCGGAATTGAACCCGGGTCCCTGGCGCTGTGAGGTAGCAGCGCTAACCCACTGTGCCACCGTGCCGCCCAGAGTGGGAATGAGGAGCATATCAGCCATGATTGAATGGCGGAACAGACTCGATGGGCCGAATGGCCTAATTCTGCTCCTATATCTTATTAAGTAAAATGTTTCCTCTCATTGTGAGTCAGGAGGAACACAGCAAAGCTATTCTGAGGGATCACGGCTTGGCTGTATCTAATCTCCATCCACCCACCATGGTTCCAGAACCCACAACACCATCAGCCAGCAAAAATCTGCAGGGTTATTGCTAATGGAGCTAAGCTGCTTCACTGCTCTCCCGGGGAAGGTTCTGCACATGCATTGGAGGAGTGTTTCCGAGCCTATCGTAACAGGAGGAGGCCATTTGGCCCCTCGGGGTTGCCCTGCTATTCCATGAGATCATAGCCTACAAGAATCCATCCAAACCTGGCTTTTAAAACTGACAACTGATCGAGCTAAAACGTCCCAATCTTCCACCACCCCTCCACTTCAAGGGCAGTGTGTAAAGATTTCACCAGCCCACACCTGGTTCAGCAGTTTGACGTACAGAGGGTTCTTGGGGGTTCAAGTCCATGGCTCCTTGAAAGTGGCCACACAAGTAGACAGGGTGGTGAAGGAGGCGGACGGCACGCTTGCCTTTATTGGTCGGGACATCGAGTACAAGAGTCAGGATGTCATGTTGCAGCTTTATAAAACTTTGCTGAGGCCGCACTTTTAGAGTATCCCGTTCAATTCTGGTCGCCACATTACAGGGAGGGGGCTTTGGAGAGGGTGCGGAAGAGGTTTACCAGGATGCTGCCTGGATTAGAGGGTCTGAGCTACAAGGAGAGGCTGGACAAACTCGGGTTGTTTTCTCTGGAGCGGCGGAGGCTGAGGGGGGGAGACCTGATCGAAGTCTGGAAAATGATGAGAGGCAGAGATAGGGTTGACAGTCAGAATCTTGCTCCCCCAGAGTTGAAATGTTTAATACTAGGGGGGCACGGGCTTAAGGGGGAAAGTTCAAAGGAGATGTGAGGGGCAAGTTTTTTACACAGAGAGTGGTAGGTGTGTGGGACGCGCTGCCAGGGGTGGAGGTGGAGGCAGATACGATAGGGGTGTTTAAGGGGCTTTTAGATACGCACATGAACATGAGAGGAATAGAGGGATAAGGAGCAAGTGCGGCAGAAGGAATTAGTCTAATTTGGCGCCATGTTCAGCACAGCATGGTGGGCCGAAGGGCCTGTCCCTGTGCTGTTCTATGTTCTATGTTCTGCAGCGATCAGCGGCCGGAGGGTAAACGAGACAGTGCTTACCATAACCATTTGCGGCCGAAGGTGGGAGACTCGATACTGTGGCGTGAGAGAACTGCTCTCTCCTGTCCCTCTGCATTTTGAGGTTCTGTCAAATGGGGAAAGCAACAGACAAATCAACATGGGTGAATCACAACGCGCTGCGGTCAGTGGGCACACCTCTCACAAGACCTACACCAACACCCCCCCCGCAACCTGCTGTCCCACTCATAGAATCCCTACAGGGCAGAAGGAGGCCATTCAGCCCATCGAACCTGCACCGAAAACAATCCCACCCAGGCCCTATCCACATAACCTGCTAATCCACCTGACACTAAGGGGCAATTTAGCATGGCCAACCCACCTAACCTGCACATCTTTGGACACTAAGGGACAATTTAGCATGGCCAACCCACCTAACCTGCACATCTTTGGACACTAAGGGACAATTTAGCATGGCCAACCCACCTAACCCGCACATCTTTGGACACTAAGGGACAATTTAGCATGGCCAACCCACCTAACCCGCACATCTTTGGACACTAAGGGACAATTTAGCATGGCCAATCCACCTAACCCACACATCTTTGGATACTAAGGGGCAATTTACCATGGCCAATCCACCTAACCCACACATCTTTGGATACTAAGGGGCAATTTACCATGGCCAATCCACCTAACCTGCACATCTTTGGATACTAAGGGGCAATTTACCATGGCCAATCCACCTAACCTGCACATCTTTGGATACTAAGGGGCAATTTACCATGGCCAATCCACCTAACCTGCACATCTTTGGATACTAAGGGGCAATTTACCATGGCCAATCCACCTAACCCACACATCTTTGGATACTAAGGGGCAATTTACCATGGCCAATCCACCTAACCTCCACATCTTTGGACTCTTATTCTGTGCTCTGCACACCAGCTGTACAATTCTCTCCCAGGGCGTGCACACAATAGAACCTGAGGAGTTGTGGTCTGACACATACTCACTGTCTCTCACACGAGGAGCCTTCCCTGAGAGATAGCGGCTGAGGGCTCTGATAAGAGGTGTGATGCAGCATAGCGCGGAGACAGGCAAGTGCCAGTTATCCTCTGCGCTATTCCCCGCTTCCTGCTTCAACCTCCCAGCCCCGATCAGCCGGACTTGCTAATGGGTTGAGGTGACAGCTGGAGGGGATTAGCACAGGAAATAAGGAAGAGGTCTGCCGGATTCACAAACAGGGATCAGAGATAACCGGCAAATCTTAATTTTGTTTGCGTAGCAGGGCTAGCTTGCTGCAGCCAGCGGAATTAACAGCTCACATGGCAATAATAAATCAAACCAAACATTAAGTTGATCTTTCTCTACACCCTAGCTGTGACTGTAACACTACATTCTGCACCCTCTCCTTTCCTTCTCTATGAACGGTATGCTTTGTCTGTGTAGCGCGCAAGAAACAATACTTTTCACTGTATCCCAATACATGTGACAATAATAAATCAAATCAAAACTATGATTGGCTGGAAGCAGTTTGAGGGGCTGAATGGCCTCCTCCTGTTGACATGTGGCGGTGTTTGGCAACCTGCCTTCCTCCGCAATGCCAAAAGCCGTCGCGCTTTAAGGGCGGCTGACCGCGGCGCTGCTGGCGCTCGGCTGGGCAAAGCTTTCAAAGCTGAAAGATGGCGTGACCTACCTCCGTCCTCACTTCGAGGACCGACTTGAAATCGTTCGACATGGAGGCCAGTCGGGACTGCAAGGCAAGAAGACAACACGTTACACAGGGTGGGGTCCGAGCGTCGCCGCTTTCGCTGGATCAGAGCGGCCGGCGCCGGTAACCCCAGCTCGCTCGGGGTAGGCGATGGCAGACACTCCGCTGAGACCCGAGGCTGCCCATTAATGTCTCAGGGTAACCAGGGCATTGGAAATGAACTAGTTGCATTTGTGTAACGCCCTTAGGGTAACACGTCCTCAAGCACAGTCGGACAAAATCTGACAAGAGAGGCGACGGCCTAGTGGTATTATCGCCAGACTATTAATCCAGAATCTCAGCTAATGTTCTGGGGGACCCGGGTTCGAATCCCGCAGATGGTGGAATTTGAATTCAATAAAAAATATCTGGGATTAAGAATCTACGGATGACCCATTGTCGGAAAAACCCATCTGGTTCCCTTTAGGGAAGGAAATCTGCCGTCCTTACCCCGGTCTGGCCTACATGTGACTCCAGAGCCACAGCAATGTGGTTGACTCTCAACTGCCCTCCAAGGGCAACTAGGGATGGGCAATAAATGCTGGGCCCAGCCAGCGACGCCCGTGTCCCAGGGATGAATAAAGAACTCACAAGGACGTATTAGGTGACTAGAAGCAAGGTGGGCTTTAAGCAGCACGTGGAGGTTTTTTGGGGGGGATTCCAGAGCGTGGGGGTCCTGGCACATTTCCAACAGTGGAGCCAGTCTCATCATCTCATAGAAACTTATAAAATTCTAACAGGGTTAGACAGGGTAAGATTCAGAAAGAATGTTCCCGATGGTGGGGGGAGTCCAGAACTAGGGGGGTCATAGTTTGAGGATAAGGGGGTAAACCTTTTAGGACTGAGGTGAGGAGAAATTTCTTCACCCAGAGAGCGGTGGAATTCACTCCCACAGAAAGTAGTTGAGGCCAAAACGTTGCGTGATTTCAAGAAGAAATTAAATATCGCTCTTGGGGCTGAAGGGATCGAGGGATATGGGGAGGAAGCGGGGGAATCAGGATATTGAATTTCATAGAATCATAGAAACCCTACAGTGCAGAAGGAGGCCATTCGGCCCATCGAGTCTGCACCGACCACAATCCCACCCAGGCCCTACCCCCACATATTTACCCACTAATCTACGCATCCCAGGATTCCAATTTTTAACCTGGCCAATCAACCTAACCTGCACATCTTTGGATGTGGGAGGAAACCCACGCAGACACGAGGAGAATGTGCAAACTCCACACAGACAGTGACCCGAGCCGGGAATCGAATCCGGGACCCTGGAGCTGTGAAGCAGCAGTGCTAACCACTGTGCTACCGTGCCGCCCCTATTTGATGACCAGTCATGATCGTAATGAATGGCGGAACAGGCTGGAAGGGCTGAGTGGCCTCCTCCTGCTTCTAGGTCAGCATCTCCCACTTCCTATGGGGGCCCGTACAGGTTCATTAATAGACTGTGCCGACACACGCAAAAGAAGTCTTGCTATTTCTCCCCCCCCCCCCCCCCCCCCCCCACAGTAAGAAGCCTCACAACACCAGGTTAAAAAGTCCAACAGGTTCATTGGGAATCACGAGCTTTCGGAGCGCTGCTCCTTCATCAGGCGAGTGACGAAGCCTGGACTCACCTGATGAAGGAGCAGCGCTCCGAAAGCTCGTGCTACCAAATAAACCTGTTGGACTTTAACCTGGTGTTGGGAGACTACTTACTGTGCCCACCCCAGTCCAACGCCGGCATCTCCACGTATCTCCCCCAGCCCTCTGACACTGTCCCTCTGGCGCAGCCGCCCTCAGGGACGGGTAATCAGGGTAGGAGTTTGGGGAAGGGGGGGTTACTGTTTACCTGCAGCGAGACCACAATGGTGTTGGAATGCGTCTGTAAGTGCCGGCCATTCTGGCTCTCCTTGGTGCGGACAAAATCCTGCAGCTGTGCGATCTGCTTGTTCAGGCTGTTTATGTCCTGCCCGTTCAAAAGCAAAATTACAAACAGGAGCAATTGGGACCAAAAGCACAGAACCTTACTGCGCAGGAGGAGGCCATTCGGCCCATCACTCCTGTGCCAGCTCTTAGAGAGAGCTGTCTAATTAATCTCACATCTTTCCCAAAGCCCGGTAAATATCCCACCTTCAATTGCACCTCCCCCTTTGGGAAGTTCCCACTGAATGTGCCTCCACTGCCCTGTCGGGCAGCGCGTTCCAGATCACAACGACTCGCTGTGTAAAAAGAAAACTAATTTTCCCCACTCCCCCTTCAATCTGTGTCCGCCGGTTACTGAGGAATGCAATACTTCCAGCCTTCAATTCCCACATGCTCCAGGCATGAATCGTAGAATCCCGACAGTGCAGAAGAGGCCACTCAGCCCATCGAGTCTGCACTGACTCTTAGCCAGGCCATCTCTCCCACCCGAACCCTGTAACCCCATACATTTAGCATGGCCAATCCACCTAACCTGCACATCTTTGGACACTAAGGGACAATTTAGCATGGCCAATCCACCTAACCTGCACATCTTTGGACACTAAGGGACAATTTAGCATGGCCAATCCAACCAACCTGCACATCTTTGGACACTAAGGGGCAATTTAGCACAGCCAATCCACCTAACCCGCACATCTTTGGACACTAAGGGACAATTTAGCATGGCCAATCCACCTAACCTGCACATCTTTGGACACTAAGGGACAATTTAGCATGGCCAATCCACCTAACCCGCACATCTTTGGACACTAAGGGCGGCACGGTAGCACAGTGGTTAGCACTGCTGCTTCACAGCTCCAGGGTCCCGGGTTCAATTCCCGGCTTGGGTCACTGTCTGTGTGGAGTTTGCACATTCTCCTCGTGTCTGCGTGGGTTTCCTCCGGGTGCCCCGGTTTCCTCCCACAGTCCAAAGATGTGCGGGTTAGGTTGATTGGCTAGGTTAAAAATTGCCCCTTAGAGTCCTGGGATGCGTAGGTTAGAGGGATTAGCGGGTAAAATATGTGGGGATAGGGCCTGGGTGGGATTGTGGTCGGTGCAGACTCGATGGGCCGAATGGCCTCCTTCTGCACTGTAGGGTTTCTATGATAATCCACCTAACCCGCACATCTTTGGACACTAAGGGACAATTTAGCATGGCCAATCCACCTAACCCGCACATCTTTGGACACTAAGGGGCAATTTAGCATGGCCAATCCACCTAACCTGCACATGTTTGGATTGTGGGAGGAAACCGGAGCACCCGGAGGAAACCCACGCAGACACGGAGAACGTGCAGACTCCACGCAGACAGTGAAAAGGGGTCTCTCTCAGGACGGGCCCCATTATACTCCACTGGAGACCTTTCACCCCTTGACAAGGGCTATTTTAACCCCTTTTAAGGCCATTCTAGGGTTTTCTAACCGTTGAGAACAACTGCACAACAACAGACTTTGCATTTCCAAGGCTCCTTTCACACCTTAACCGTGATCCAACCCGCCTCATTCGTCAGTGAGGCAATTCATCGGCTGCAAAGCATTTTGGGACATACTTGAAATGGTGGGAGGCGCTACAGGAATGCAAGTCTGTCTTTTCTTCAGGGGAGAAATCGTGTATGGCAAAAAAGGACATAAGGAAGAATTTTGGTTTAACGTGACAAACCTGTTTGATGATGTACGTCAACTCCTCAATTTCAATAGCTTTGTCATTGAATAAGGATTTCCGTTTCGCCACTGCCAAGAGAATCAGATTCACCATCAGTACAAGTTACAACAGGCAAAGACACATGAGGAAATACACCCCAACCGTGGGGCGCGGGGTGGTTTATATATAGAATAACAGATACCCGGGAGTGAGTTACAGACTGGAATCTAATCGAGGGGTTCAGGGTGGTTTATATATAGAATAACAGATACCCGGGAGTGAGTTACAGACTGGAATCTAATCGAGGGGTTCGGGGTGGTTTATATATAGAATAACAGATATCCTGGAGTGAGTTACGGACTGGAATCTAATCGAGGGGTTCGGAGTGGTTTATATATAGAATAACAGATACCCGGGAGTGAGTTACGGACTGGAATCTAATCGAGGGGTTCGGAGTGGTTTATATATAGAATAACAGATACCCGGGAGTGAGTTACAGACTGGAATCTAATCGAGGGGTTCGGGGTGGTTTATATATAGAATAACAGATATCCTGGAGTGAGTTACGGACTGGAATCTAATCGAGGGGTTCGGAGTGGTTTATATATAGAATAACAGATACCCGGGAGTGAGTTACGGACTGGAATCTAATCGAGGGGTTCGGAGTGGTTTATATATAGAATAACAGATACCCGGGAGTGAGTTACAGACTGGAATCTAATCGAGGGGTTCAGGGTGGTTTATATATAGAATAACAGATATCCTGGAGTGAGTTATAGACTGGAATCTAATCGAGGGGTTCGGGTGGTTTATATATCGAATAACAGATACCCGGGAGTGAGATACAGACTGGAATCTAATCGAGGGGTTCGGGGTGGTTTATATATAGAATAACAGATACCCGGGAGTGAGCTACAGACTGGAATCTAATCGAGGGGTTCAGGGTGGGTTATATAAAGAATAACAGATATCCTGGAGTGAGTTATAGACTGGAATCTAATCGAGGGGTTCGGGTGGTTTATATATAGAATAACAGATACCCGGGAGTGAGCTACAGACTGGAATCTAATCGAGGAGTTCGGGGCGGTTTATATATAGAATAACAGATACCCGGGAGTGAGCTACAGACTGGAATCTAATCGAGGGGTTCGGGGTGGTTTATATATAGAATAACATACCCGGGAGTGAGTTACAGACTGGAATCTAATCGAGGGGTTCGGGGTGGTTTATATATAGAATAACAGATACCCGGGAGTGAGCTACAGACTGGAATCTAATCGAGGGGTTTGGGGTGGTTTACATATAGAATAACAGATACCCGGGAGTGAGTTACAGACTGGAATCTAATCGAGGGGTTCGGGCTGGTTTATATATAGAATAACAGATACCCGGGAGTGAGTTACAGACTGGAATCTAATCGAGGGGTTCGGGATGGTTTATATATAGAATAACAGGTACCCAGGAGTGAGTTACAGACTGGAATCTAATCGAGGGGTTCGGGGTGGTTTACATATAGAATAACACAGATACCCGGGAGTGAGTTACAGACTGGAATCTAATCGAGGGGTTTGGGGTGGTTTATATCTGGAAAAGATACCTGGGAGTGAGTTATAGACTGGAATCTAATCGAGGGGTTCGGGGTGGTTTATATATAGAATAACAGATACCCGGGAGTGAGTTACAGACTGGAATCTAATTGAGGGGTTCGGGGTGGTTTATATATAGAATAACAGATACCCGGGAGTGAGTTACAGACTGGAATCTAATCGAGGGGTTCGGGGTGGTTTATATATAGAATAACAGATACCCGGGAGTGAGTTACAGACTGGAATCTAATCGAGGGGTTCGGGGTGGTTTATATATAGAATAACAGATACCCGGGAGTGAGTTACAGACTGGAATCTAATCGAGGGGTTCGGGGTGGTTAATATATAGAATAACAGATACCCGGGAGTGAGTTACAGACTGGAATCTAATCGAGGGGTTCGGGGTGGTTTATATATAGAATAACAGATACCTGGGAGTGAGTTACAGACTGGAATCTAATTGAGGGGTTCGGGGTGGTTTATATATAGAATAACAGATACCCGGGAGTGAGTTACAGACTGGAATCTAATCGAGGGGTTCAGGGTGGTTTATATATAGAATAACAGATACCCGGGAGTGAGTTACAGACTGGAATCTAATCGAGGGGTTCAGGGTGGTTTATATATAGAATAACAGATACCCGGGAGTGAGTTACAGACTGGAATCTAATCGAGGGGTTCAGGGTGGTTTATATATAGAATTACAGATACCCGGGAGTGAGTTACAGACTGGAATCTAATCGACGAGTTCGGGGTGGTTTATATATAGAATAACAGATACCCGGGAGTGAGTTACAGACTGGAATCTAATCGAGGGGTTCGGGGTGGTTTATATATAGAATAACAGATACCCGGGAGTGAGTTACAGACTGGAATCTAATCGAGGGGTTCGGGGTGGTTTATATATAGAATAACAGATACCCGGGAGTGAGTTACAGACTGGAATCTAATCGAGGGGTTCGGGGTGGTTTATATATAGAATAACAGATACCCGGGAGTGAGTTACAGACTGGAATCTAATCGAGGGGTTCGGGGTGGTTTATATATAGAATAACAGATACCCGGGAGTGAGTTACAGACTGGAATCTAATCGAGGGGTTCGGGGTGGTTTATATATAGAATAACAGATACCCGGGAGTGAGTTACAGACTGGAATCTAATCGAGGGGTTCGGGGTGGTTTATATATAGAATAACAGATACCCGGGAGTGAGTTACAGACTGGAATCTAATCGAGGGGTTCGGGGTGGTTTATATATAGAATAACAGATACCCGGGAGTGAGTTACAGACTGGAATCTAATCGAGGGGTTCGGGGTGGTTTATATATAGAATATGATATTCTCGGTATTAAATTCTCTCTGCCGCTCTCCGCCCCATTCTGCCGAGCTGTCTACATCCTGTAGTACGTGGCTTTACCCTCGCTGTTTGGCACAGATCCCAGTGTGACAGGGACAAACAGAGCCAGTTGCTGTTTAAATAAGCTCTGGGTTTGGTGCTGTCTGTCTCAGAGCACAGGCGCCATCTACTGCTCAGCTGAAGAGTAGGAGCGTCATGATGTGGAGATGCCGGCGTTGGACTGGGGTAAACACAGTAAGGAGTCTCACAACACCAGGTTAAAGTTCAACAGGTTTATATATACATATATATATATATATATATATATATGCCATGTTTGTGAACAGAACTCCCACTTACCTGACGAAGGGGCAGCGCTCTGAAAGCTAGTGGCTTTTGCTACCAAATAAACCTGTTGGACTTTGACCTGGTGTTGTGAGACTTCTTACTGAGTAGGAGTGTGCCAGGTTTCTCCGGGAAGCTCTGGGGGTGTGAATCTTAAAACACCGAGGCGCAGGCCCTGGGTGGGACACGCAAGTGGCCGCTGGGTGCTGTGGACGAGAGGCAGGCACGGGCACTCCATTCACTGAGCTGTCTGTCGCAACACTGCACACGGGAGAAACCGGGGTAGGGAACGAAATGGATATTTCTCTTGGAGTCCCGAGTCTGTGGAATTCTTCCCCAGGCAATGGTGGAGGCGGGGTCAGTGAATATTTTTAAGGCAGAGGTAGATTCTTGACTAACAAGGGAATCAAAGGCTATCAGGGGTAGGGCAGACAAGTGGAATCAAGGCCACGCTCAGATCAGCCATGGACAGACTGAATGGCGGAGCAGGATCGAGGGGCCGAATGGCCGTACTCCTGCCCCTCACCCCTATATTCATACATGCCTCCACTCTAGGGCTGCACAGTGGTTAGCACTGCTGACTCACAGCGCCAGGGTTTGATTCCCAGCTTGGGTGATTGTGCGGAGTCTGCACGTTCTCCCCCCCCCCCCGTGTCTGCATGGGTTTCCTCCGGATGCTCCAGTTTCCCCTCTCAGTCCGAAAGACGGTGTGTTGGCCGTGCTAAATTCTCCCTCAGTGTAACCCGAACAGACGCCGGAGGGTGGCGACTAGGGGGACTTTCACAGTGACTTCATTGCGGTGTTAATGTAAGCCGACTTGTGACACTGATAAATAAACTTAAGCAGAGGCGTCGATGGTCGCTGTTGGCACGTGAGAGAAGAGAGGCCTGGACATGCCCTTTTCAACGCTTTCCTCTCTCTCTCTCCTGATCCAACTTATAAGTACTGTTCGAGATTATCCTTCCCTCCACCACTCAGTATCTGGCATCCTTTAAGCTTGATCGGGGGATGGTCATAGAATCATAGGAACCCTACAGTGCAGAAAGAGGCCATTCGGCCCATCGAGTCTGCACCGACCACAATCCCACCCAGGCCCTACCCCCATATCCCTACATATTTACCCGCTAATCCCTCTAACCTACGCATCTCAGGACACTAAGGGGCAATTTTAGCATGGCCAATCCACCTAACCCGCACATCTGTGGACTGTGGGATGAAACCGAAGGAAACCCACGCAGACACGAGGAGAATGTGCAAACATCCACACAGACAGTGACCCGAGCCGGGAATCGAACCCGGGTCCTGGAGCTGTGAAGCAGCAGTGCTAACCACTGTGCTACCGTGCCGGTGGGAGGCAGACTGGCCTGAGGGCATTCTGAATCGGCCAAGCACAAACCCAGAACTGGGTAAGGACAGCAGGTACCTCTGTCTGAAGGGGGGGGGGGGGGGGGGGGGGGGCGTGACCCCCTTGGCTTTTGAGACACCGAGTTCGGAATTACTCACGGAACAGCGAGTAATCCCGTAAAAGTTGTATTCAAGTTAAAAGCTCAAACGGAAAATGAGTTTCACAAACTGGCAATCTCATTGAAACTTCCAGAATACTGAAAGGCCCTGGATAGAGTGGACGTGGGGAAGGTGTTCCCATTAGTCGGAGAGACTGGGATCCGAGGGCTCGGCCTCAGAGTAAAGGGACGGCCCTTTAGAACCGAGATGAGGAGGAATTTCTTCAGCCGGAGGGTGGGGGTGAATCTGTGGAATTTGTTGCCACAGAGGAGGCCGGGTCATCGAGTGTATTGGAGACAGAGAGAGATAGGTTCCCGATTGGTGAGGGGGGTCAAAGGTTACGGGGAAAAGGCGGGAGAATGGGGTTGAGAAGTTTATCAGCCATGGCGGGGCAGACTCGATGGGCCGAATGTCCTCATTCTGCTCCTATATCTTACGGAATCAGTAACCTGGTATAATTCAGCAATTATATTGCAATAAAAACAAATGCTTTCAGGTATTCTTGTTTCCTCTTTTAATATTGAAACTGTAAAAAGTAAAATGAATTTAAACAAAATCCAAACGGAACAAAATGGAGTGCCTTCACTGATTGGGTGGGATGGGACGGCATTCATTCTTCAAGAAAGGAATTGGACAAATAATAATTGGAGGAGTGTGTAAAAAAGAACAGCAAGGATAGAGCGGGGGGTGGGGGGCTTAAAGGGATTGCTACTCGAGAGAGAGGGAGCGGGGGAGAGTTGAAGGTAAAGTTTATTTATCAGTGTCACAAGTCGGCTGACATTAACACTGCAATGAAGTCACTGTGAAAATCCCCTAGTCGCCACACTCCGGCGCCTGTTCGGGTAACACAGAGAATTTAGCACGGCCAATGCACCTAACCAGCGGGTCTTTGGACATTAAGAGGCAATTTAGCACAGCCAATCCACCTAACTCGTACGACGGGAGGAAACCGGAGCACCCGGAGGAAACCCACGCAGACACGGGGAGAACATGCAGACTCCGCACAGACAGTGACCTGAGCCGGGAATCGAACCCGGGTCCCTGGCAGCTGTGAGGCAGCAGCGCTAACCACTGTGCCGCCCCATGATGGGATGAATGGCCTCCTTTCCCTACCGTACGCACTGATGATTAATGACAACATCCTCAAAATATCCGCGGCCACTCCACAGACACACACACAGACAAATGTGGCTCTGTTCAGTGGACAGCAGAGCCCGAGGGCCCTGTCGGGGCCCGACCAGGTTTCAATTGCTGGGTTGAGCGAGGAGGGGCGGGTTTAGGGGGCCCTCTTTTGACACCACACCCCACCAGCCTCCCTCCCCCCCCCCCCCCCCCAACCACCCTCCAACAGTGAAACACAGCAGGGCCCGACTCGACGGGCTGAATGGCTTCCTTCTGTGCCGGTATACCCTGTAGCTACTCACATATGGTCAGCTTTTCCAGTTTGGAGAATGTGTTGCTCAAATCTTTACCGATTCGTCTGCAATGCAAAGAAGAATAGTGTCAAGATGTTGCCACGCGACACGGGTAAAGAATTTGCAATAAACTAGGGTTATCCTAACCTACCTCGCATCAAGTTGATCTTTCTCTACACCCTAGCTGTGACTGTAACACTACATTCTGCACTCTCTCCTTTCCTTCTCCCCTATGTACTCTATGAACGGTATGCTTTGTCTGTATAGCGCCCAAGAAACAATACTTTTCACTGTATCCCAATACATGACAATAATAAATCAAATCAAATATTAAGCTGATCTTTCTTTACACCCTAGCTGTGACTGTAACACTACATTCTGCACCCTCTGGGTTGGTTAGGGCAAGTTTAGGGCCAGTTATAGATGGCAGAGGGAAGTTATGTGTGGAACCGGAGGAGATTGGTGAAGCATTGAACCAATATTTCTCTTCGGTGTTCACGCAAGGGGACATGAATATAGCTGAGGAGGACACTGGGTTGCAAGGGAGTAGAATAGACAGTATTACAGTTGATAAGGAGGATGTGCAGGATATTCTGGAGGGTCTGAAAATAGATAAATCCCCTGGTCCGGATGGGATTTATCCAAGGATTCTCTGGGAGGCAAGAGAAGTGATTGCAGAGCCTCTGGCTCTGATCTTCAGGTCGTCGTTGGCCTCTGGTATAGTACCAGAAGATTGGAGGTTAGCGAATGTTGTCCCATTGTTTAAGAAGGGGAACAGAGACTTCCCCGGGAATTATAGACCGGTGAGTCTCACTTCTGTTGTCGGCAAGATGTTGGAAAAAATTATAAGGGATAGGATTTATAGTTATTTGGAGAGTAATGAATTGATAGGTGATAGTCAGCATGGTTTTGTGGCAGGTAGGTCGTGCCTTACTAACCTTATTGAGTTTTTTGAGAAAGTGACCAAGGAGGTGGATGGGGGCAAGGCAGTGGACGTGGTATATATGGATTTTAGTAAGGCGTTTGATAAGGTTCACCATGGTAGGCTTCTGCAGAAAATGCAGATGTATGGGATTGGGGGTGATCTAGGAAATTGGATCAGGAATTGGCTAGCGGATAGGAAACAGAGGGTGGTGGTTGATAGTAAATATTCATCATGGAGTGCGGTTACAAGTGGTGTACCTCAGGGATCTGTTTTGGGGCCACTGCTGTTTGTAATATTTATTAATGATCTGGATGAGGGTATAGTTGGGTGGATTAGCAAATTTGCTGATGACACCAAAGTCGGTGGTGTGGTAGACAGTGAGGAAGGGTGTCGTAGTTTGCAGGAAGACTTAGACAGGTTGCAAAGTTGGGCCGAGAGGTGGCGGATGGAGTTTAATGCGGAGAAGTGTGAGGTAATTCACTTTGGTAGGAATAACAGATGTGTTGAGTATAGGGCTAACGGGAGGACTTTGAATAGTGTGGAGGAGCAGAGGGATCTAGGTGTATGTGTGCATAGATCCCTGAAAGTTGGGAATCAAGTAGATAAGGTTGTTAAGAAGGCATATGGTGTCTTGGCGTTTATTGGTAGGGGGATTGAATTTAGGAGTCGTAGCGTTATGTTGCAACTGTACACAACTCTGGTGCGGCCGCACTTGGAGTACTGTGTGCAGTTCTGATCCCCACATTACAGGAAGGATGTGGAGGCTTTGGAGAGGGTGCAGAGGAGGTTTACCAGGATGTTGCCTGGTATGGAGGGGAGATCCTATGAGGAGAGGCTGAGGGATTTGGGATTGTTTTCGCTGGAAAGGCGGCGGCTAAGAGGGGATCTTATTGAAACATATAAGATGATTAGAGGTTTAGATAGGGTGGATAGTGATAGCCTTTTTCCTCTGATGGAGAAATCCAGCACGAGGGGGCATGGCTTTAAATTGAGGGGGGGTAGTTATAGAACCGATGTCAGGGGTAGGTTCTTTACCCAGAGGGTGGTGAGGGATTGGAATGCCCTGCCAGCATCAGTAGTAAATGCGCCTAGTTTGGGGGCGTTTAAGAGATCCGTAGATAGGTTCATGGACGAAAAGAAATTGGTTTAGGTTGGAGGGTCACAGTTTTTTTTTTTAACTGGTCGGTGCAACATCGTGGGCCGAAGGGCCTGTTCTGCGCTGTAATGTTCTATGTTCTATGTTCTATGTTCTCCTTTCCTTCTCTATGAATGGTATGCTTTGTATAGCGTGCAAGAAACAATACTTTTCACTGTATCCCAATACATGTGACAATAGTAAATTAAATCAAAAGATTAGATTGGGTAGATTCAGAAAGAATGTTCCCAATGGTGGTTGGGGGGAGAGTGGGGGCGGGTGGAAGGAGAGGTAGGATCAGGATGGGTGGCACGGTGGTTAGCACTGCTGCCACACAGCACCAGGGACCCGGGTTCAATTCCCGGCTTGGGTCACTGTCTGTGTGGAGTCTGCACGTTCTCCCCGTGTCTGCGTGGGTTTCCTCCGGGTGCTCCGGTTTCCTCCCACAGTCCAAAGATGTGCAGGTTAGGTGGATTGGCCATGCTAAATTGCCCCTTAATGTCAGGGGGATCAGGAGGGTAAATATGTGGGGTTCCGGGGATAGGACAGTAGCTGGTTGGGATTATTGTGGGTGCAGGCTCGATGGGCCAAATGGCCTCCTTCTGCACTGTGGATTCGATGATATTGAATTTGATGATCAGCCATGATCAGAATGAATGGCGGAGCAGGCTGGGAGGGCCGAATGGCCTCCTCCTGCTTCTAGTTTCCAAGTCCATCATCTGGCCAGCCCCACCCTCTGACCCTCAGTGTTTACCGGAATGTTTATTCCACAAACACCATCAGTCTTCAAAACCCAAGCAACAAGGATGCCACAACCGGTCTCAGGTCTGCTCCCTCCTGTCCTGTGGAAGTCAGAATCTTGCCCACCACTGATCAATTCACTGTGGAGGCTGCAGAATCTAGATTATAAGCATGGCGCATTTGCACAATGCTGGAGAATGCTCCGCAGTCTGTTCAGAGAAAGTCTGACCACGAGGTAAAATGCCTAATCATGCAGGAGATAAGCTATTTCAAAGCCCAAGCTAGAACTTTGTATAGAACCAGGACCAGGAACTAGAACCAGGACCAGGAACTAGAACCAGGACCAGGAACCAGGACCAGGACCAGGAACCAGGACCAGGAACCAGGACCAGGAACCAGGACCAGGACCAGGAACCAGGACCAGGAACTAGAACCAGGACCAGGAACTAGAACCAGGACCAGGAACTAGAACCAGGACCAGGAACTAGAACCAGGACCAGGAACTAGAACCAGGACCAGGAACTAGAACCAGGACCAGGAACTAGAACCAGGACAAGGAACTAGAACCAGGACAAGGAACTAGAACCAGGACAAGGAACTAGAACCAGGACAAGGAACTAGAACCAGGACAAGGAACTAGAACCAGGACCAGGAACTAGAACCAGGACCAGGAACTAGAACCAGGAACTAGAACCAGGACCAGGAACTAGAACCAGGACCAGGAACGAGAACCAGGAACTAGAACCAGGACCAGGAACTAGAACCAGGACCAGGAACTAGAACCAGGACCAGGAGCTAGAACCAGGACCAGGAGCTAGAACCAGGAACTAGAACCAGGAACTAGAACCAGGAACTAGAACCAGGAACTAGAACCAGGAACTAGAACCAGGAACCAGGACCAGGACCAGGAACTAGAACCAGGACCAGGAACTAGAACCAGGACCAGGAACTAGAACCAGGACCAGGAACTAGAACCAGGACAAGGAACTAGAACCAGGACAAGGAACTAGAACCAGGACAAGGAACTAGAACCAGGACAAGGAACTAGAACCAGGACAAGGAACTAGAACCAGGACCAGGAACTAGAACCAGGACCAGGAACTAGAACCAGGAACTAGAACCAGGACCAGGAACTAGAACCAGGACCAGGAACGAGAACCAGGAACTAGAACCAGGACCAGGAACTAGAACCAGGACCAGGAACTAGAACCAGGAGCTAGAACCAGGACCAGGAGCTAGAACCAGGAGCTAGAACCAGGAGCTAGAACCAGGAACTAGAACCAGGAACTAGAACCAGGAACTAGAACCAGGAACTAGAACCAGGAACTAGAACCAGGAACTAGAACCAGGAACTAGAACCAGGAACTAGAACCAGGAACTAGAACCAGGAACCAGGACCAGGAACTAGAACCAGGACCAGGAACTAGAACCAGGACCAGGAACTAGAACCAGGACGAGGAACTAGAACCAGGACGAGGAACTAGATCCAGGACGAGGAACTAGATCCAGGACGAGGAACTAGATCCAGGACCAGGAACTAGATCCAGGACCAGGAACTAGATCCAGGACCAGGAACTAGATCCAGGACCAGGAACTAGATCCAGGACCAGGAACTAGATCCAGGACCAGGAACTAGATCCAGGACCAGGAACGAGAACCAGGAACTAGAACCAGGACCAGGAACTAGAACCAGGACCAAGAACTAGAACCAGGACCAAGAACTAGAACCAGGACCAGGAACTAGAACCAGGACCAGGAACTAGAACCAGGACCAGGAACTAGAACCAGGACCAGGAGCTAGAACCAGGACCAGGAGCTAGAACCAGGACCAGGAACTAGAACCAGGACCAGGAACTAGAACCAGGACCAGGAACTAGAACCAGGAACTAGAACCTTTGTTTAACTGGAGTGAGAGTGGGGGAGAGAGTCCTAGCAGGAGTGCTGAGAGTAAGCTAAGAAGTGATTTAATTATTCATTTATTCATTTAAGGGTATTCCTAGTATATTTCGCGGGCTTTTTTCAGGGTTTTGAATTGAGGAAG
This sequence comes from Mustelus asterias, assembly GCF_964213995.1. Lineage (NCBI taxonomy): Eukaryota > Metazoa > Chordata > Chondrichthyes > Carcharhiniformes > Triakidae > Mustelus > Mustelus asterias. The sequence continues at coordinate 30,261 of NW_027592844.1, forward strand.
TGAGGTCAGCTGAAGGGGATTCTGGGAGGTTGAGTCTTAGTACAAAAGGCAGTTACTTGGGGGGTTCGTCGGGAGCATAAAAAGCCGTCTGCACTATACAGCGGGCAGCGTCGGGAGCGGGCAGTGGAGTGAGTGGGGAGCAGAGTGTGCATTATAAGGGCTTTGGCTCACAGGGCTTGGGCTAAAAGGGCAAGGCAAGGCTAGTTATTTTTTACCCAACCCTATAAAGGATAAGGGTAGATATGAGTGATCGGCCAGTTCAGTGCTTCCGATGTGGGATGTGGGAGTTTCTGCAAACACCGAGCTTCCCAGAGGTTCACATATGTGCCAGGTGCGTGGAACTGCAGCTCTTGAGAGACCGTGTTAGGGAACTGGAGCTGCAGATCGCTGACCTTAGCCTAGTCAGGGAAAATGGGAGAAAAATTGACAGCAGTTATAGGCAACTAGTTACACCGGGGCATCGGGAGAATGACACGTGGGTCACAGTTAGGAGGAGTAAAGGGCAGAAGGGTAAAGTACAAGGGAGGTCTCCAGAGGTGTCTCAAAATAGGAAGGGCTTGGTGACAGGTGTGAGAGGGGAGGGGAGTGGACAGTTAGAAGAAGGGTCACCTGTGGTTGTCCCACTCCAAAACAGGTACATTGTTTTAGATAGTGTGGAGGAGTGTGCCTCTCCAGGGGTAAGACACAGTGACCAGGTCACTGGCACACAGTCAGGCTCTGTGGCCCGGAAAGGGAAGAGAGGGGTTAGGAGAGCGATAGTGGTGGGGGATGCGTCAGTTAGAGGGACAGACAGGCGATTCTGTGGGGGCGAACGGGACTCCAGGATGGTAGTCTGCCTACCTGGTGCTGGGGTCACGGATGTCTCCGAGCGGATAGGAGGCATTTTAAAAGGGGAAGATAAAGAAACGGATGTCATTATACACATTGGTGGAAATGACGTAGATAGGAAGAGTAGAGGGGTCCTAAGGGAGCAATTCAGGGAGTTGGGAAATAGGTTAAAAAGTAGGGTCACTAGGGTGGCCATCTCTGGGCTGCTCCCAATGCCTCGTGCCACTGAGGATAAGAATAGGGAGTTGGTTCAAATGAATGCCTGGCTAAAGGACTGGTCCAGGAGGGAGGGCTTTATTTTCATAGACCAATGGGAGGTTTTCAGGAGAGGATGGCACCTGTACAAGAGGGAGGGGTCACAACTAAGTTGGAAGGGCACAAATATCCTGGCTGGGAGCTTTGCTAGTGCAGTTCGGGGGGGTTTAAACTAGTATGGCAGGGGGGTGGGGATCAAACTATTAGGTCTATAAGTGTGGTGGCTGGGGACGAGCTTGGGGCTGGGACAAGGCTGGCAAAGAAGAAGAGCACTCTGGGGGAGGACGACCTCACTGAGCCTGGGGGTCTGGAGTGCTTATACTTCAATGCAAGGAGCGTAGCAGGTAAAACAGACGAACTTGGGGCCTTAATGCGCACGAGGAATTTGGATGTGGTTGCGGTGACGGAGACTTGGTTGAAAGAGGGACAGGACTGGCAGCTGAATATTCCAGGGTACAAGTGTTTTAGGCGAGACAGAGGAGGGGCCAAAAGAGGTGGGGGAGTAGCGGTATTGGTTGGAGAGCATATTACAGCGGTGCAGAGGGAGGACAATTCGGAGGAGTCGTGTAGCGAGTCACTCTGGGTGGAGCTTAGAAACAGGAAAGGCGCAGTCACTATGTTGGGGGTGTACTACAGGCCCCCCAACAGCCCAAGGGAAGTGGAAGAATGGATATGTCAGGAGATACTGGATAGGTGCAGGAAATATAGGGTTGTTGTAGTGGGAGACTTCAATTTCCCTGGTATAGACTGGAAATCGCTGAGGGCAGGGACTCTGGATGGTGAGGCATTTGTAAAATGTGTACAGGAGGGTTCGTTGGAACAATATGTGGACAGCCCAACTAGAGAGGGGGCTATACTGGACCTGGTGCTGGGGAATGAGCCCGGTCAGGTCTTCAAAGTTTTGGTCGGGGAACATGTGGCAAATAGTGACCACAATTCTGTTAGCTTTAGGATAGTGATGGAAAAGGATGAGTGGTGTCCCAAGAGTAAGGTGTTGGATTGGGGGAAGGCTAACTTTATTGGGATCAGGCAGAAATTGGCAGCTCTTGATTGGGAGAGGCTGTTTGAGGGTAAATCCACATCTGGTATGTGGCAGTCTTTTAAGGAACGGTTGTTAGGGCTACAGGACAAGCATGTGCCTGTAAAAAAGAAGGATAGGAAGGGTAGGATTAGAGAACCGTGGATAACCAGGGAAATTGAGGGACTGGTCAAAAGGAAAAGAGAGGCGTATGTTAGGTCCAAGCAGCTAAAAACGGAGGGAGCTCTGGAGGAGTATAATGAAAGTAGGAAAATACTCAAACGGGGAATTAGAAGAGCAAAAAGGGGTCACGAAATGTTCTTGGCAGACAGGATTAAGGAGAATCCCAAGGCATTTTATTCATACGTTAGGAACAAAAGGGTTGTAAGGGAAAAAATCGGACCTCTCAGGGACAAAAGTGGGGACTTATGCTTGGAGCCCAAAGAGGTAGGGGAGATCCTAAATGAATACTTTGCGTCGGTATTCACTAAGGAGAGGGATGTGTTGACTGGGAGTGTCTCGGAGGGGAGTGTTGAACCGTTGGAGAAAATCTCCATTACAAAGGAGGAAGTGTTAGGTTTGTTAGAGAATATAAAGACTGACAAATCCCCAGGGCCTGATGGAATCTATCCAAGGCTGCTCAGGGAGACGAGAGGTGAAATCGTTGGGCCTCTGACGCAAATCTTTGTCTCGTCACTGGACACAGGTGAGGTCCCAGAGGATTGGAGGATAGCCAATGTGGTCCCGTTATTTAAGAAGGGTAGGAAGGATAACCCGGGTAATTATAGGCCGGTGAGCTTGACGTCCGTGGTGGGGAAGTTGTTGGAGAAGATTCTTAAAGATAGGATGTATGCGCATTTAGAAAGGAATAAACTCATTAACGATAGTCAACATGGTTTTGTGAGGGGGAGGTCATGCCTCACGAACCTGGTGGTGTTTTTTGAAGAAGTGACCAAAATGGTTGACGAAGGAAGGGCCGTGGATGTTGTCTATATGGATTTTAGTAAAGCATTTGACAAAGTCCCTCATGGTAGGCTAGTGAAAAAGGTTGGATCCCATGGGATAAAGGGGGAGGTGGCTAGATGGGTGGAGAACTGGCTTGGTCATAGAAGACAGAGGGTGGTAGTGGAAGGGTCTTTTTCCGGCTGGAGGCCTGTGACTAGTGGTGTTCCGCAGGGCTCTGTATTGGGACCTCTGCTGTTTGTGATTTATATAAATGATCTGGAAGAAGGAGTAACTGGGGTGATCAGTAAGTTTGCGGACGACACAAAACTGGCAGGACTTGCAGATAGTGAGGAACATTGTCAGAGGCTACAGAAGGATATAGATAGGCTGGAAATTTGGGCAAGGAAATGGCAGATGGAGTTCAATCCTGATAAATGCGAAGTGATGCATTTTGGTGGGAATAATGTAGGGAGGAGCTACACGATAAATGGAAGAACCATAAAGGGTGTAGAGACGCAGAGGGACCTGGGTGTGCAAGTCCACAGATCTTTGAAGGTGACGTCACAGGTGGAGAAGGTGGTGAAGAAGGCATATGGCATGCTTGCCTTTATAGGACGGGGCATAGAGTATAAAAGTTGGGGTCTGATGTTGCAGATGTATAGAACGTTGGTTCGGCCGCATTTGGAATACTGCGTCCAGTTCTGGTCGCCACACTACCAGAAGGACGTGGAGGCTTTGGAGAGAGTACAGAGGAGGTTTACCAGGATGTTGCCTGGTATGGAGGGGCTTGGTTATGAGGAGAGATTGGGGAAACTGGGATTGTTCTCCTTGGAAAGACGGAGGATGAGGGGAGACTTAATAGAGGTGTATAAAATTATGAAAGGCATAGATAGGGTGAACGGTGGGAAGCTTTTCCCCGGGTCGGTGGTGACGTTCACGAGGGGTCATAGGTTCAAGGTGAAGGGGGGGAGGTTTAACACAGATATCAGAAGGACATATTTCACACAGAGGGTCGTGGGGGCCTGGAATGTGTTGCCGGGCAAGGTGGTGGAGGCGGACACACTGGGAACGTTTAAGACTTATCTAGACAGCTATATGAACGGAGTGGGAATGGAGGGATACAAAAGAGTGGTCTAGTTTGGACCAGGGAGCGGCGCGGGCTAATTGTTCCTGGTTTCTCGTTTCAAGGCTTCATTCTACGATCATCTTGCTGGTGCCAGTACAGAGTGAGACTGCGGATAGTTGGGAACCTGTCTCGGGGGCAGGGAATTCATATGGTGTTCGTGGAAGTGGAAATGACTAGGGTTGGGAAGCATTTTCCGATCGGGGCCATTGTGATCTCCTGGACTCGTTTCGATCGCCTCAGGGGGTCGGAGAGGAATTTCCCAGATTTTTTTTTCCCCATATTGGCCCTGGGGTTTTTCACTCTGGGTTTTCGCCTCTCCCTGGAGATCACATGGTCTGGAATGGGGGGGTGGGGGTAAGTTAATAGGTTGTAATGAACAAAGCATCGTAGCTGTGAGGGACAGCTCGGTGGATAGGATATTGGTATGTAGATAGGCTGGAAAATTGGGCGGGGATCCTGGATTCAGGATTCAATCCTGGACCGGGGAGCGGCGCGGGCTTGGAGGGCCGAAGGGCCTGTTCCTGTGCTGTATTGTTCTTTGTTTGTTCTATCCAGGACGAGGAACTAGATCCAGGACCAGGAACTAGATCCAGGACCAGGAACTAGATCCAGGACCAGGAACTAGATCCAGGACCAGGAACTAGATCCAGGACCAGGAACTAGATCCAGGACCAGGAACTAGATCCAGGACCAGGAACTAGATCCAGGACCAGGAACTAGATCCAGGACCAGGAACTAGATCCAGGACCAGGAACTAGATCCAGGACCAGGAACTAGATCCAGGACCAGGAACTAGATCCAGGACCAGGAACTAGATCCAGGACCAGGAACTAGATCCAGGACCAGGAACTAGATCCAGGACCAGGAACTAGATCCAGGACCAGGAACTAGATCCAGGACCAGGAACTAGATCCAGGACCAGGAACTAGATCCAGGACCAGGAACTAGATCCAGGACCAGGAACTAGATCCAGGACCAGGAACTAGATCCAGGACCAGGAACTAGATCCAGGACCAGGAACTAGATCCAGGACCAGGAACTAGATCCAGGACCAGGAACTAGATCCAGGACCAGGAACTAGATCCAGGACCAGGAACTAGATCCAGGACCAGGAACTAGATCCAGGACCAGGAACTAGATCCAGGACCAGGAACTAGATCCAGGACCAGGAACTAGATCCAGGACCAGGAACTAGATCCAGGACCAGGAACTAGATCCAGGACCAGGAACTAGATCCAGGACCAGGAACTAGATCCAGGACCAGGAACTAGATCCAGGACCAGGAACTAGATCCAGGACCAGGAACTAGATCCAGGACCAGGACCAGGAACCAGAACCAGGAACCAGAACCAGGACTAGGAGCTAGAACCAGAACCAGGAACTAGAACCAGGACCAGGAACTAGAACCAGGACCAGGAGCTAGAACCAGGACCAGGAGCTAGAACCAGGACCAGGAGCTAGAACCAGGACCAGGAGCTAGAACCAGGACCAGGAACTAGAACCAGGACCAGGAAATTTGGCATGTCAGCTATGGCTCTCACCAATTTCTACAGATGCACCAGAGAAAGCATTCTTTCCGGGTGTATCACAGCTTGGTATGGCTCCTGCTCTGCCCAAGACCGCAAGAAACTACAAAGGGTCGTGAATGTAGCCCAGTCCATCACGCAAACCAGTCTCCCATCCATTGACTCCGTCTACACTTCCCACTGCCTTGGGAAAAGCAGCCGGCATAATCAACAACCTCACACACCCCGGACATTCTCTCTTCCACCCTCTTCCGTTGGGAAAAAGATACAAAAGTCTGAGGTCACGGACCAACCAACTCAAGAACAGCTTCTTCCCTGCTGCTGTCGGACTTTTGAATGGACTTACCTCGCATTCAGTTGATCTTTCTCCACACCCTAGCTATGACTGTAACACTACATTAGAGTCATAGAGGTTTACAACATGGAAACAGGCCCTTCGGCCCAACTTGTCCATGCCACCCTTTTTTTAAAAAACCCCTAAGCTAATCCCAATTGCCCGCATTTGGCCCATATCCCTCTATACCCATCTTACCCATGTAACTGTCTAAATGCTTTTCAAAAGATAAAATTGTACCCGCCTCTCCTACCGCCTCTGGCAGCTCGTTCCAGACACTCACCACCCTCTGAGAAAAAATTGCCCCTCTGGACCCTTTTGTATCTCTCCCCTCTCACCTTAAACCTATGTCCTCTAGTTTTAGACTCCCCTACCTTTGGGAAAAGATGTTGACTATCTAGCTGATCTGTGCCCCTCATTGTTTTATAGACCTCTATAAGATCACCCCTCAGCCTCCTACGCTCTAGAGAAAAGAGTCCCAGTCTATCCAGCCTCTCCTTATAACTCAATCCATCAAGTCCCGGTAACATCCTAGTAAATCTTTTCTGCACTCTTTCTAGTTTAATAATATCCTTTCTATAATAGGGTGACTAGAATTGCACACAGTATTCCAAGTGTAGCCTTACCAATGTCTTGTACAACTTCAACAAGATGTCCCAACTCCTATAATTCAATGTTCTGACCGATGAAACCAAGCATGCCGAATGCCTTCTTCACCACTCTGTCCACCTGTGACTCCACTTTCAAGGAGCTATGAACATGTACCCCAAGATCTCTTTGGTCTGTAACTCTCCCCAACGCCCTACCATGAACTGAGTAAGTCCTGCCCTGGTTCAATCTACCAAAATGCATCACCTCGCATTTATCCGAATTAAACTCCATCTGCCATTCGTCAGCCCACTGGCCCAATTGATCAAGATCCCATTGCAATTGGAGATAACCTTCCTCACTGTCCACCATACCACCAGTCTTGGTGTCATCTGCAAACTTACTAACCATGCCCCTTATATTCTCATCCAAATCATGAATATAAATGACAAATAACAGTGGGCCCAGCACTGATCCCGGAGGCACACCGCTGGTCACAGGCCTCCAGTTTGAAAAAACAACTCTCTACAACCACCCTCTGGCTTCTGTCAAGAAGCCAATTTTGTATCCATTTAGCTACCTCACCCTGGATCCCGTGAGATTTAACCTTATGCAACAACCTACCACGCGGTACCTTGTCAAAGGCCTTGCTAAAGTCCATGTAGACAACATGCACCCTCTCCTTTCCATCTCTATGAACGGTATGCTGTGTCTGTATAGCGCGCAAGAAACAATACTTTTCACTGTATCCCAATACATGTGACAATAATAAATTAAATCAAAATTACACCAAGTTGGTGGGCAACTGTCCCTCCGGCCACAGTCTGATTCTCTCCCCCATTTGTTGCCTACTTGTGCAGCCCTGTCCTATTCCTTGGCTGGGTGAAGTCATGCTTCGCACCCCCACTGACCCCACGCCAACTGGGAGATGCCAGCTTTGATGCCCAGGGTGTGTGGGGTACAAGTGGGTCCCAGCCACCAAAGCGGGCAGCTGGGATGGGCAAGAGCGGGGAGGGACCACCCTCCTCGCTTCCCCAGGAGCATGCTCGCTGGGAAATGGGAGCCAGTAAAAGGAAAGTTAAAAGTATATTTATTAGTGTCACAAGCTGGCTTACATTAACACTGCAATAAAGTTACTGTCAAAATCCCCCCCAGTCGCCACACTCCGGCGCCTGTTCGGGTACACTGAGGGAGAATTTAGCACGGCCAATGCACCCTAACCAGCACGTCTTTCAGACTGTGGGAGGAAACCGGAGCACCCGGAGGAAACCCACGCCGACACGGGGAGAACGTGCAGACTCCGCACAGGCAGTGACCCGAGCCGGGAATCGAACCCGGGTCCCTGGCGCTGTGAGGCAGCAGCGCTAACCGCTGTGCCACCGTGCCGCCCAAGGCAAGACCAGTGTTGCGATGCCCGCTGCGGTCAATTAACCCGTCGACCCTCGATCTTGAGGCATGCACTGGTGAGGGACTACAGGTTACGAAAGAGTTGGCACCTTTGGGGCCGGTGGGGGGGGCTAGGGATGTGGGTGTGAGCTGTGTGGGGTGGCGGGGGGGGGGGAAACAGAACAGGCAGCCGCAGCTGAGGGAAGGCTTGGAGTTTATACCTGGATTCAGAAAGAATGTTCCCGATGGTGGGGGGAGTCCAGAACTAGGGGGTCATAGTTTGAGGATAAGGGGGTAAACCTTTTAGGACTGAGGTGAGGAGAAATTTCTTCACCCAGAGAGCGGCGGAATTCACTCCCACAGAAAGTAGTTGAGGCCAAAACGTTGTGAGATTTCAAGAAGAAATTAGATATCGCTCCCACCTGGCACCCTAGATATAGCTCCCACTTCCCAGCAAGCGCGCCCCTAGGCAAGCAAGGAGGGTGATCCCTCCCCGCTTCGGTGGCTGGGACCCACTTGTACCGCACACAGCGGGGCATCAAAGCTGGCACCTCCCGGTTGGCGTGGGGTCAGCGAGGATGCCCAGCCAAGAAATAGAAGCGGGCTGCACGGTGGGCAACAAACCCGGGAGAGAAGCAGGCTGTGGTCGGAGGAACGGCTGCTCACTAAACCTTTGTACTGGCAGCTGGACCCAGTGCCCGCTGCTGGGCTGCCGGCACACCACCTGGGGCGGGGGGGGGTCCGCTCTGCTCCCGGCACCGCTGACACTCACTTTGCCATGATGGTGAACTCGCTCCGCTGGCGCACGGCATTCAGCAGTGGTTTGCTAACCTGCAGGCCATTCTGAAAGAGAGATCAGACACAGGTTGGAGGGGGGGGGGATTAAACCACAAAGAAAGCCGTACATTTATACAACACATTTCACAACCTCAGAAATACCTAATAGTCCTTCTGGGAGTGAACAGTAAAGTGTGCACGTTCTGGGCACAGGCCTCAATCACTGCCAGCTGAGACACAAAAGCTGACCAAATGTTTCGGAAGCGATTGTGTGCCGAGGGTCCCTAACAGTGGAGAAAATGTACCAACGCTAACCCAGAGCCACTGACACCAGCTCAATAATGGCCCTTTTGTTTAGCTGGCGTACCCCCAGAGAAAATGATTGCTCCAGGTCTCGAGGACCGCAAAGGGGGAGACAGGAGAGACGTACAGAAGATGCCCAACAAACGTGAGACCGGAACTAGGGGCCATCAGGCTAAGACAGACATTCAGGAAAACATCATTTCCCACGGGGGTGGGTGGGGGGGAGAGAATGGGGGACTCGCTCCCACGGGGAATGGTGGGAGAATGGAGGAATCGCTCCCGTGGGGAGAATGGGGGACTCGCTCCTGCAGGGAGTGGGGGGAGAATGTGGGACTCGCTCCCGCAGGGAGTGGGGGGAGAATGTGGGACTCGCTCCCGTGGGGAGTGGGGGGAGAATGGGGGACTCGCTCCCGCGGGGAGTGGGGCGAGAATGGGGGACTCGCTCCCACGGAGAGTGGGGGGAGAATGGGGGACTCGCTCCCGCGGGGAGTGGGGGGAGAATGGGGGACTCGCTCCCGTGGGGAGTGGGGGGAGAATGGGGGACTCGCTCCCGCGGGGAGTGGGGGGAGAATGGGGGACTCGCTCCCGCGGGGAGTGGGGGGAGAATGGGGGACTCGCTCCCGCGGGGAGTGGGGGGAGAATGAGGGACTCGCTCCCGCGGGGAGTGGGGGGAGAATGGGGGACTCGCTCCTGCGGGGAGTGGGGGGAGAATGTGGGACTCGCTACCGCGGGGATTGGGGGAGAATGTGGGACTCGCTCCCGTGGAGGAGTGGGGGAGAATGGGGGACTCGCTCCCACGGGGAGTAGGGGAGAATGTGGGACTCGCTCCCACAGAGAGTGGGGGAGAATGTGGGATTCGCTCCCGCGGGGATTGGGGAGAATGTGGGACTCGCTCCCGCGGGGAGTGGGGAGAATGTGGGACTCGCTCCCGTGGGGAGTGGGGGAGAATGTGGGACTCGCTCCCACGGGGAGTGGGGGGAATGTAGGACTCGCTCCCGTGGGGAGTGGGGAGAATGTGGGACTCGCTCCCACGGGGAGTGGGGAGAATGTGGGACTCGCTCCCGTGGGGAGTGGGGGGAGAATGTGGGACCCGCTCCTACGGGGTGTGGTCGAAATCAATAACCTCACACACTTAAGAGGGTGTGGGGGGAGCTGGGTAATCACGAGGAAGAAAGGAATACGCTGATAGGGTGAAATTTAGATGTGATGGGACGGGGCTGGTGTGTACAGCAGGAACAGCAGCAGAGAGCAGTAGGGCCGAATGGCCTGTTTCTGTGCTGTACGTTGTATCTAATGACAGTAATCAGCAGGTTTGCTGTCAGTCGATTAAGTATTCATCATTAAGATGAATACTTGGTTAGCCTGAGGATATGCGCATATTCCATGACTGATTAGCTCGGACAAGAAGGTTTCCTGGGGGGGCGTGGTGGCACAGTAGTTAGCAGTGCTGCCTCACAGCGTCACAGACCGGGGTTTGATCCTGGCCCCGGGTCACTGTCTGTGTGGGGTCTGCACGTTCCCCCCGTGTCTGCGTGGGTTTCCTCCGGGTGCTCCAGTTTCCACTCTCAGTCCAAAGATGTGCGGGTTGGGGGACTGGCCATGATAAACTGCCCCTTAGATTAGCAGGGTAAATGTGTGTGGTTACGGGGATGGGGGCCTGGGTGGTCGGTGCAGACGCGATGGGCCGAATGGCCTCCTTCTGCACCGTAGGGTTTGTATGGTTCTGTGACTGGAGCACTGTAACCCTGTATTCGTGGTCAGGTACTTAATGCCGGTTAAGCAGCAATGCCTCACGGTGCTGGAGGCCCAATGCCACTGACCGCCAAGCAAAGGTCTCTGCCAGGCCTGTCCAATGGCCATGGCAACCCGTGGCAACATCACCACGCGCCCTCCCCCCTCTCCCAATCCCTCGGCAACCCTGCCCACTGCGAGCGCTCACCTGCCGGTTCTGCATCGACTTGCAGGCGGCGAAGAACTCCTGCGTGCGGTCGCGACACGACATGATGTCTTCCAGGCAGGCGGGGACTGGGCCGGAGGAGACGGGAACCGAAGAGAAGGGTTTGGCGGTGAGGACTTGCGTTTGCGTTGGCCCGAGGTAGACTCCCTGCTCAGTACTGGAGGGACCGTGACGTCTTCGCGTATTCATCGGGGCTCATAACCCCTGCCTGGAGGCGAGAGAAGAGAGAGTGAATGTGCGTCCAACAGCAACAACCTGCATCTGTGTAGCACCTGTAATAGGTGGCCAATCCACCTAACCTGCACATCTTTGGACACTAAGGGGCAATTTAGCATGGCCAATCCACCTAACCTGCACATCTTTGGAGGAAACCGGAACACCTGGAGGAAACCCTTTTACAGACGCACCATAGAAAGCATTCTTTCTGGTTGTATCACAGCTTGGTATGGGCTCCTGCTCTGCCCAACGCCGCAAGAAACTACAAAAGGGTCATGAGTATAGCCCAATCCCATCACGCAAACCAGCCTCCCATCCATTGACTCCGTCTACACTTCCCGCTGCCTCGGGGAAAAGCAGCCGGCATAATCCAGGACCCCACACACCCCGGACATTCTCTCTTCCACCTTCTTCCATTGGGAAAAAGATACAAAAGTCTGAGGTCACATCCCAACCGACTCAAGAACAGCTTCTTCCCTGCTGCTGTCAGACTTTTGATTGGACCTACCTTGCATTAAGTTGATCTTTCTCTACACCCTAGCTATGACAGTAACACTACATTCTGCACTCTCTCCTTTCCTTCTCTATGAACGGTATGCTTTCTCTGTATAGTGTGCAAGAAACAATACTTTTCACTGTATGTTAATACATGTGACAATAATAAATCAAATCAAATTTAGCATGGCCAATACACCTAACCTGCACATCTTTGGACACTAAAGGGCAATTTAGCACGGCCAATCCACCTAACCTGCACATCTTTGGACATTAAGGGGCAATTTAGCATGGCCAATCCACCTAACCTGCACATCTTTGGACATTAAGGGGCAATTTAGCACGGCCAATCCACCTAGCCTACACATCTTTGGACACTAAGGGGCAATTTAGCATGGCCAATCCACCTAACCTACACATCTTTGGAGTGTGGGAGGAGACCGGAGCACCCGGAGGAAACCCACGCAGACACGGGGAGATCGTGTAACACTTAAAGCAGATGATCTGGTCATTTATCTCCTGGGTCCCTGCCGTGTTTAAATCAGTTGCCACAAGAGCGACTGTGGTCTGGGATGTCCCGGGGCTGTGAAAGGCTTTGCACTCACAATTTACTCCCTTGTTGTCCCTGTCCACGGACAAGGTCGACTTAAACGTTTCCACCCAGTCACATCCTGGCCTCACTCCTTGATCCGCGGACGGCTCACTCACTGAATTGGAAACCCACCCCACAGAGGACGGTACAAATCACAATCACAGCTGGCAAGGGGCAGTCGGGCTGAATGGCCAGCGAGCGTGCGGCGAGTTCTACGCAAGCTCCCCTTCCAGCCAGCTTCACTCTGCGCCAGTCGAAACGGAAAGCAGGGCCCAGATTCGGAACCGTGGCTGGTCTGAACTGTTCAGGAGGCACTGTTGGGACAGGGCAGTTTCCCGATGGTGGGGGTGTCCTGAACCGGGGTGGGGGGGTGCGGGGGGGCACAGTCTGAGGATACAGGGTGGACAGAGACGAGGAGAAACTCCTTCAGCCATAGAGTGCCCAGCCTGTGGAATTCACTCCCACAGAAAGTAGTTGAGGCCAAAACATGGTGAGATTTCAAGAAGAAATTAGATATCGCTCTTGGGGCTAAAGGGATCGAGGGATTTGGGGGAAGGGGGGAATCAGGATATTGAATTGGATAATCAGCCGTGACAAAAATGAATGCCAGAGCAGGCTCGAAGGGCCGAATGGTCTTCTCCTGCTCCACTTTCTGTGTTTTTCTAAAGTACTGAAGTTGTCCTCTGTAGCAGAGGGGTGAAGGCAGCTGACAATGAATTTGACCCCGCGCCCACACAGGCCCCCCCAGGGAGCACTCCGACTACGTGTCCTGTCGCTTTGCATTGAGCGAGAGAGAGAGAGAGCTTTCCTTAAGGAGCCGGGACTTTCCACACTGCAGGCACATGACGGAAATCCCTGCTCTAACCTGCAGCGACAGGGCTCCCTCCCTTTACCTCAGTCCCCTCCCGGGCTGGAGGGCCTGACTCACGCCTACCTGATCGAGGCATTCAAACCATAAACAGGATTCACGACGCAGACCAGGGACAGGGTGCAGAATAGGTAACAAGCTGGAGAGAGAGGGGGGGAGGAAGAGAGGGGGGGGGGAAGAGAGGGGGGGGGGGAAGAAGAGAGGGGGGGAGGAAGAAGAGAGGGGGGGAGGAAGAAGAGAGGGGGGGAGGAAGAAGAGGGGGGGGGAGGAAGAAGAGGGGGGGGGAGGAAGAAGAGGGGGGGGGAGGAAGAAGAGGGGGGGGAGGAAGAAGAGAGGGGGGGAGGAAGAAGAGAGGGGGGAGGAAGAAGAGAGGGGGGGAGGAAGAAGAGAGGGGGGGAGGAAGAAGAGAGGGGGGGAGGAAGAAGAGAGGGGGGGGGGAAGAAGAGAGGGGGGAGGAAGAAGAGAGGGGGGAGGAAGAAGAGAGGGGGGGAGGAAGAAGAGAGGGGGGGAGGAAGAAGAGAGGGGGGGAGGAGGAAGAGAGGGGGGGAGGAAGAAGAGAGGGGGGGAGGAGGAAGAGAGGGGGGGAGGAGGAAGAGAGGGGGGAGGAGGAAGAGAGGGGGGGAGGAGGAAGGAGAGGGGGGAGGAAGAGAGGGGGGGAGGAAGAGAGGGGGGGAGGAAGAGAGGGGGGGGCGAAGAGAGGGGGGGGCGAAGAGAGGGGGGGAGGAAGAGAGAGGGGGGGGAAGAGAGGGGGGGAGGAAGAGAGGGGGGGAGGAAGAGAGGGGGGGGAGGAAGAGAGGGGGGGGAGGAAGGGGAGGAGAGAGGGGGGGAGGAAGAGAGGGGGGAGG